>NW_010561274.1:17637-44186 GCF_000687285.1 Phaethon lepturus | reverse complement strand
TGAGCGCGGTGTTGGACGTGCTGTGGGAGGACAGAGATGTCCGCTTCGACATCTCCCCGCAGTGAGTCTCGTTGCCCTGCCCTCCCCTTACAGCAAGGCTTTCAGACCCGTCCGGCGTCTGACAGTAGCCTGAGCGCTGACTCTCAGTAGACTGGGCGCGGCCGCCATTTTTGGCGCGGTGCATGCTGGGCGCCTTCCCTGCGTGGTGGGGGTCTCGTCACGTGACAGGGCGCGGGGCGGGAGCGTGTGCTTTGCTGGTAGGGCGGGAAAAGGCCGTTGGGAGTGAGGCGGGCTGGCAGGGGCAGCTTTTGGTAGGTGGAGTCTAGTCACAGTTTCTAATCTAGAAAAGAAAAAGGCGGGGGAAGGTTGCATACTGGACGACTGAGGGAAAGGTGTTCTTCTCCCACCGCCTGTAGTGTTACCGGTGCTGAAAAGAAAGAAAAACTTCGTGTGTGTCTGAGGGAACAGTACCGGCCACTGATGACATGGTAACGGGTGGTGGCTGTGCAGCCTCTGAGGGGCCAGAGCTGAAGGGTTGTCATGTACATCCGTTCACTCCTGTGTGCCTTGACCTCTGGTGAGCTGTCAGCCTTATCTGAGACATAAAACTCCTGCTCTGGTTTCTGTGCCAAAACCCTGCACAGCTTTTGTAATATGAAGCTACAAATTAGCTGGTTGGTGATGATTTTGGGGGTGGAGGCTGAAAGTGTACAATCATGCTTCATCTAGCTCATACTCAGTTGACCCTACTGAGAACACCCCTTGTCCTTCAGATATGATGCCTGCACTAATTTTAGAAGTGGGAAATTGTACTTCAGCTATTTAAGCAGTTCTGTCTTATTTTCTTGTAGGATTGTTATGTGGACAGAGCCTCCTTCCATATTTTCTTTAATGCTAGTGTTACTATTCTTGCTACCTCCTGTCTATTATCTTTTGTGCTGTTCTGGTGATGTATTGTTGAGTCTACATCTGGTGGTCTTGATCCTGATCTCTAGTAGTATCTCATGGAATTCCCTTCCTGATAATGCATTTTGTTTCTGTCATGCCAATACACTGAAGAGCTTTGGCTGCTTTACACATTCCACACAACATCTGTTCTTAATGTAATTAAGTGGTTAGACCAGTTAAATCAAGCAAAATACAAAACAAACAACCCAAAAAGCATCCCCCCCCCCCCAAAAAAAAAAAACCAAAACCAAACCATACCCTTTTTAGAAATTGTAGCAGAGCATTTCATGTGTTGGTATGCATCTGATATTTCTCTTGCTGGCATCTCTTCTTTCCCGAGTCTAGCTCCACTCTTTATGACCTAAAAGTACAGCAAGAGACAACAAACTCTGGGCATTAAAAATTATGTGAATGTGACTTTTTCTCTTTTCCCTCCCATTTTCACACACTTTCTCCCTATTTTGGGGTATAGATTGCTTGGTCACACTTGCTACATAATTATTTATCTACTGCTATAATTTAATAAAAAAGTTATTAATATTTGCCATATGCTGAATGTAGTGATAACAATTTCAGCTATGTAACGTTGATTTGTGGATTTTTCATTGTGTGATGCACTAAGCAAAAGAAGGAGAAAGGAAAGTGAAGTGGGGAAATAGAAATGGTCTTCTTTTGGAGGATAAATCTAATCTATTTTTCATTAGGTAATTTTTTTAATTTATTTATTTTTCTTTTAGGCAAATGAAAATGAGACCTGGAGAGGTTCTTATAGACTGCTTAGAGTCTGTTGAAGATACCAAAGGAAACAATGGAGACAGAGGTAACTGCGTACTCAGGGAAATTGTAAACTTTCTAATATATAACCTCTGTAGTTTCATGAAGGCCCTGTCTGGTTGCCATTGAACTCTGTATCGGTGGTCTGTTGCAGAAAATAGATCCTGCCAGTTTCACAAATCTGTCTCCCCTTGGAGTACTTTCAAATAGGATCTCTTGTTCAAAGTTATAGGAAGGTGATAATCTTGTCTCAGAATTTGTTTAGAATTGAAAGCCTTGTAAGAATAATCCATTTATAAAAATTGTGGTGATCTTTTTATGTAATCCTGTTTAATGTTTTACTAACCTGGTTTAAACTGAATCAGTAAGGAATATATATAGCGTGCAAGGGCTTGAAGCTGCCAGCATGCTGAGATGGCCCTTCTCGGGGATTGATGTGCTGCTGTACAGGGTACAGAATCAAAGAAATTTGCATGTGACATAAAGGGGTGAGGTTATTCATGAAGACAGCTGCGATAGTTAACTCACTGCCTTCTCCTTCTCCTTCCCAGGGCAGTTCTGCACTGATTGTGTCTCTGCATTTTTAACATAGGCAGGTAGATGTGAAATCAGTAACTGTTCTTGGTTTGGTTTTGAGGAATGCTGGTATGTATTAGAGGTTGTTTCATTTGTTCCTTTCTGGATTTCTCTCCTAGCATTCAAAAAAAAAAGTGCTTAGTGATTTTTCTGCTGGGTTGTCCTGTGTTTTTCTTCTTTTTCTTAACAAGGGGAAGGAATATTCTCGTGTTTCAAAGTTAGAGGTAAATATGTACCACAGAATGGAGCATCTAATTTCATGGAAGTTATTCAGATTAAAAATTTCTATATTCTTTATTTCCAGGTAGACTGCTTGTGACAAATTTGCGGATTATTTGGCGCTCATTGTCATTGCCCAGAGTCAATCTCTGTAAGTATCATCTCCTGTTAAACGACTGCAAATTTTGTGTCTCCTTTGTGGTGGCACACTGTTCTTTCACAGTAGTATTGATTACACTGCAGAATAGTAAAGTGTAATTCTGTTGCTCTATAAAGTCTGAAATAAACTGTAACTAATTAATCTATTTGTAATATAGGAACTGTTATAATAATTCATAGCAAAATATTACTATTCAATTTTAATTTCTCAGAACAGAAGTTGAAGAGTACTTCAGACATATTTTTCATTTTGCCTTATGTGGGATTCATTCGTTTTTCTAGAAAGAAGCAAAAGTTCGAGTTTCTTCACACCTTGCTTTACTTGTACCTCTTGTTGCCACCTGTTTATTCGCATTCTGTACTGTCCTACAGTTTTCCCCACACATACCTGCCTTTCCAAGTCTACTATTGTAAACTCTGAATAAGCTTCTAATTTTAACTGTATGAGTAGCTAGCAAGCTTACTCATATTTAATTTAATTTACTGAAACAGGGGCAGGATGCATTTGCTTTGCAGCCAGACTATTTCCAGTGCTCAGTTCCCAATAGCCAATCAATATTGAAAATCTGTATTCTGTTCATAATGTATATAAACTTATGTACTCTGCCTGCTTGCTCTTCTGCAGATGCACCATTTTAGGGCATCTGTCTGTTTTAGGAAGGATGGCTGGGATTGTTTCTGTTTTTATTTTGTATCAGAGTACTACTGTAGAAGAGGCAAAGTGAAATTTATAACTGGTTTTTCCTCCTCCTCTTTTTGTTTCTTCTCCACTTATACTTTCCATTTTGCTGCTTTTTTAATTTGTCATCTCCTTAGCTCTTCTTCTACAGAGTATTATATTGATGTAGAAAGTTTTATTTATAAGGGTAAACTTCACAGGCAACATCATGATGAAACAGAACTCCTTGAGGCAACAGTCAAATGCTGAAACAAGAGAAATTCTCATTAGCTATTAGGAGAAAAATATTCACAATGATGGCAGTCAAACAGTGGAACAGGCCCCCAGAGTGGTTGTGGAATCTCCTTCTTTGGAAATATTCAAAACTCAATGGGACAGTACCCTGACCAGCCAGATGGAGTTGGTCCTGCTTTGAGAAGGGACGAGACAACCTCCCAAGGTCCTTTCCAGCTTGAATTAGTCTTTGATTTTTGTGATGAGGGCCCAGACCATTAGCCGCAATGTGTTATTGTCACAAATAGCACCCAAAGCTATGCTACAAAATTCAATATTGTACTTTGTAATTTTGACTGTTACTTTTTCTTGTTCTCAAAACTCTTTTGTGTTTTTTTTCTCCCCTAACTTTTAGCTGTTGGTTACAACTGCATTATAAATATAACTACAAGAACTGCCAACTCAGTAAGTTTCAAAAAAAACTTTTTAAAATAATAAAAGAAGCTGTAATTTATTGTTTATACTTAATTGCACTATATCAACAAGAATCTGAAAGTTTACTTGGAAGCACAGTAATAGACTAGTAATGGAAGTTTAGTTTTGAAAGTTCAGAGTTTTACATTTCTATAGGAGTGTGTTTTTAGTCAGTTTTCTAAGGCAGTAAAACTCATGTAATCACACTGTTTAGTGATTCTTCTCCCCTATAGGTAAGTCAAGCACATGTTGGCTCATTGTGTCTAAATTTAGCAAAGGTGTAGAGAGGCACTAATTTTGTGCAAGAAAGCTCTACATACACAAATTCATACATAGGATGAATTACGTGCAGCTGTGAAGCCATTTGTTTGGCTTGCAGCAAAGAACTAGCAGAGAGATTATATAGGTTCCCCAGGCAGCCACATAGTAACAAAGCCAAAATTACTGTTTCAGTCATGATAGTGTAAATGTATAGCAGGCAGGCAGCATTACTTCTACTGCTAGTTTCTCTGAAGAACAGTTCAGTTAAAGACAGCGGTAGATCAGTGGTAAAACCAGGATTATACCTTCAGATACACTATTTAGAACAAGAATTCAGAAAATATGTCAAAATTATTTATTGCCTGTGCAGTTAAGCTACTATATTGTCAAAATGTTCAATTTCATTTTTTCCTTACAGAAATTACGAGGGCAGACAGAAGCTCTGTATATATTGACTAAGTGTAACAATACACGGTTTGAATTCATATTTACCAATGTTGTCCCTGGGAGTCCCAGACTCTTCACTTCAGTTATCGCTGTACACAGGTAGCATACCTGAAATAGTGTTTGTTCATTTACAAAATTCAGTGAGTCAAATATGTGGGATCAGTACTGCTGATGGACCGAGTATATAACTGACCATATTTAACATTCAGAAAACTTTCACAAAAGAGGAGAACACAATCTCTGGAAGGGAGAGAATGATCACAAATTCTACGACATAACCGTGCATAGTGAAAATTAATATTTATTAATACCAGTCATTGATCACAGTTTATACACCTTGTGTGTATAAACTATCTGAACAAATAGAAGTACAGAAGAGCTAATTTCAGTGTGCATATTCTATCTGTAATTTTGGTCTATGTAATGGAAATGAAGAGTTAAATCCTGGTCAGAACTCTGACTACAAATTATGGATATTTCCCGCCTAAAGAAAAGTCATCTGAATGAATGTGTGCATAATACATTACCATAGGTTTCTATTTGAGAGCTAATGGAATACTGACATACGTATATTGTATGTTTGTGACTTAACCGGCACTGAAAAATAAAAGGTTCTTGACGTCCATGCTATGTATAACATGGGACCAAGAAGACTTATGCTTTGCAATAGAGGCTGGGAGATGACTATCTTAAGGAAAAAAAAGAAATAGCATACACGTGAACAATACAGAACATCAAAACAGATATCAGAAAAACCTTCTTAAGGTTAAAGATAATTTCATTAGGGAAAGTTGAAGTGTAATGGTTTACGTTGATGATAGTGCTCTCATTTTTGTGGAATGTGGTGATAAGAAAAGTTGAAAAAATACGACATTTCATATTGGTGCTAAAACAAACAGTAAAGATAATAGAAAAAATGAAATGGTAACATGTTTGGGTTTGGGTCTGGGGTTTTTTTGCAGAGCTTATGAAACTTCTAAAATGTATCGTGATCTGAAGCTGAGAAGTGCATTGATTCAAAACAAGCAACTGAGATTATTACCACAAGAACAAATATATGATAAAATCAATGGAGTTTGGAATTTATCAAGTGACCAGGTAAAGTGAAAAATGAGACTACGTTGACTACAGCAAAGTTAAAATGTTTTGGCTTTCATCTAGCAGTTGTACTACTATAATTTTGTAACCTCAGAAGAATTACCCTTAATTCAGTTCATCAGCTGATGCATGTGGAGAAGCTGATCCCATGTATTTTCTACTCAGTACAACAAAGTCTCTTTTTGGCAACCTGAAGTCTACATGACTCGACTAATATGCAAGAAACTACATATACAGCTCCTGTTAAAATGAGGTATTTATGAGTCTAAAGCTCTGTATCATCCTGAAAGACAATCATGCTATTTCCAAAGTGCTCTGCTGAATATGTGCATGTTTACATGCAGCTTTGACTATAGTGCTAAACTATACTGTCTTTTGGTTACTGGAAATTGAAAATATTGGAATAGGAATCTGTGGCTTAAAACATGAAAAAATAAAGACTTTAAGGAAAAAATAAAAAACATTTCTGTTATTTTACAGGGCATTTGTTGCAAGTATTTCCTAGAGCCATGAAACAAAATGGGAGCTGTTATTTCTGTCTGTGCAATTTTAGTTGAGAAGGAAATATGATCCACCCTGACAGGCTAAAAAGTTCTTTCCTCTACATTCCCTTGGCACACATCTCCACAATTGCCGAAGTTTAACCCACATGCCATTATACCTACGCCATACACCAATTCCAGATCTGTACAGTTAAGAACACTCTCAGATGCTTCATGTACTCCCATGAGGTCTGCTATGCTGTGATTTGATCCTGCTTTGCTGCAGTAATAGGTACTCCCAGCTATTTTCACCACTCGGGTACTGTATCCTTTAAAGATTGGATCTTGCTGCCTTGCCATCAATAGAAGCATTTTGACTGGTTTTTGTGGGAAAGAATCAGGCTTTTATTGATTAAATATGAAGCTGTATCCTGCTTGTGTTTAAATGGGTAGCAGTAATCATCATGTTTGGAAAGGTTGTATACTTCATAGCAGTTCTAACACACCTTTTCTTTAATAGGGAAATTTGGGAACGTTTTTTGTTACTAATGTGAGAATAGTTTGGCATGCAAATATGAATGACAGCTTTAATGTCAGCATACCATATCTACAAATTGTAAGTATCTTAAAACAGCCATTTTCAAAATGAAATGGCATAAGTTCAAGTTTTCAGTTAACACTCTCAGATCACCTAAATTGGTATTTCATGTCCCACAGTCAGCGATGAATTTAGTCTTACCAGCATCAACCACAGGGTAGATTTTTTTTTTTCTGTCCAGATCAATTAGGGGCTTCCATGGGCAGGTACAGATGTTGAAAATGGATTGTATTTCTAATTTTCAAACTTATTTACTGTGATGCTCCATGCCACTTCCCTACAATGAGATTAATGATCTGTGAACCTGATGTTCAGAAATGAACTATTACCACTGTTACCAATTCTGATAAAAACATTTTTCCCTGAGGTTTCCCTGGTTCAGTTTTGTAATGATAAATGGGAGGGAATGCTGGTAGCCAAGCTTCCAGAAACAGTAATTGTAATTAGTACAGTGTAAAGAAAAAAAAATTAAAAATAGATAAAGCAGATTTTTATCAAGTAATTCCAAAATTTTTAACAAACATTTTTTATCTCTTTGCCATTAGCGTTCAATAAAAATAAGAGACTCAAAGTTTGGGTTGGCACTTGTGATAGAGAGTTCTCAGCAGGTAAGAAGCTTTAATAGCCTTTTTTCATTGGTTACGTTTTTATATATAATAGTTCTCTAATTCTGAAATGTTACAGGGCTACTTTTAAGGTATGTAGAGTGTTCCTTCTCTGTGGCCTTTTGAACACAACTTTTTAAAAAAGTCCTCTTTGCACTGCTTAAAATGTCTGTATGTTAAGGTCAGTGTGGCTATGGTGAGTTATGGTTTCTCTAAGTGAAGCAACAATAGGCCAGCATGACTAGTTAAAATGAAGTAAAACAACTGTTAAAAACTGTCTTATGACAGATTATCTTTGGGATCTAATTACTTCTATAATTAATTAAGACCATTATTTTAAATATTTTTCACTTGTGTATATATTTTGCTGTAAGAGACAAAATTATTTTTCTTCCATTTGACCTTAATGAGAAATGTTTTTAATGGTGATTTTTTTTTTTTTAAGTTCAGATAACTTTATTGACTGTATCTGAGAGCTTCTTTAATAACAACATCAAGATCTAACAGATTTCTTGATCTAAACGTTTGCTGAGTAGCTAGGAATAAATCATGAGTATTATTTCTGACTTTCTCCCACCCTTGTTTGCTTTCATTTTTCTGTGTAAGAAGTTTGTTCCCCATTTATATAATGGACTAACACTTAAAAGCTTATTGACCTCATAGAGGAACAGTCATTGGTTTTATCTCACCCGTGGTTTAAGTGGCAGAATGAAAATAAGATAATACCAAAATACGGGTAATGTTTTATCAGCAAACTGAAACTTGCTATCATTAACCTACAAATCTCCACCGAGGGGAAAAAGTTGTTTAAATAATAAGCAGCACTAATAAATATGTCTTCTTTTTTTTTTCTCTGTTATATAGAGTGGAGGATATGTACTTGGTTTTAAAATAGACCCCGTGGAGAAACTACAGGAGGCAGTGAAAGAAATTAATTCACTTCACAGGGTTTATTCAGTTAACCCTATATTTGGAGTGGATTATGAAATGGAAGAAAAGGTACTCCACTCATTTACTTTAAATTAGATACAATATTGTGTTAATAGCTGTAATAAAAATACATTAAAGATAATAGATATATGGAGTTACTTACTTCAGTGTTTTAATTTGCAGCCTCAATCTCTTGAAGACCTAACAGTGGAGCAAGTTCAAGATGATGTGGAAATCGAATCTGATGAACATACAGATGCTTTTGTGGTAAGATGCTCCACAGAAATCTAAAAAATAAAATAATTCTTGTTTGGTTATTCATTTGTAAGCAATGTACAGCTGTAATCCTCTATTAAAGATAAGCTACAACTGAACTTTCTATATTTAAAACACACCTACAGCCTGTTATTCAAAATCCTGATTACTACAGGAATTTATTCTGTATATGGACTTTTAACTTCAGAACAAATTATTATTGAAAATAAATAGTAGTAGGTATTTAAAGTAGTAGTTCTATGTAGTTTCTCAACACATTAAGATCAGGAATAGTTTGAAAACCAGGAGTATAATACAGTCAAATACATTATATTAAAACAAGTCTTCATTCTTTTGGAGCAGATTAATAAATGACAATATACTCTCAACATTCATCTAAGATTCAAACTTGAAAGATATTTAGAAAAGGAGCAATAATTTTGAGTCACTCCTGGCAACCGTTGCACTCCTGACAATACTGATTTGGAAAACTGTATTAGTATCAATTTCCCAGTATTTCAGGAAAATTTACTTCTAAATGGATGTTGCCCAGGAGTTTCATGACCTTTCTTCTAGGAATTTCCACATTTACTGTGCAACTCACTAAGATCTTACTGCATGATGGACTGCATAGGGAGACTGCACACGTTTTCAAGTGCTAGCCTTGACCCATTGACAATTGACATGTTTTCATAATTCTCCTCTGAAATTTGGTAAACTAGCAGTACTAACACCAATCTTATTTCCACCCTCTTTCCTTTTGCTATCATTTATTGATGCAGATAAAGTCTTACATGTTCCTTTCCCTCTTTTTTCCTCACTTTTTGCCTTTTCTTCATTTCATTTCTGCAGTTTTATTCCATCTTCAATGTAGTTGAAGACCTTTTTCTTAAAGGCAGATTCTGTTTGCTTTAGTGGTGCTTTTGTCACCTGGATTAAATAACTGTGCGTTGTATATTCTAAAACAAAAACTGGAAGCTGTCAATGACTAGAAGGTGGTTGCTATAGGAGACAGGCTTATGCAGGACCCCAGGACTGTCTCACGTCAAGCGTCATGGAATATTGGTGACTGTGATGCTGTTCTGTAGGGTCTTGTATAGCTTGAGATCCAGTGGAGCAGGAAAACCCTTTCTTTGCTGCCCCTTGCCAGTCCATAGGGACAGCTGAAGCAAGATCAAGGTTTTTTGGTAAATGTGAAATCTAGAGCCTGCTGGTCCAGAGACTTCTAGAGCTTTGGATATTTTCAGAGATCTCGAGTTCTGAGGAATTTGAGTCTTAATTTTCCCAGATCTCTGTCTGAGAGTAGAATAATTTAGCTAATTGTATAGTTACTCTGTGTTTATTTCTTAGATTGAGTATAATGTTAACTGGCTTTTGGTATTACTTACACATTTTAAGTATTTTTTAAAAATTGAATAACAAATGCTGCTGCATGTGAGGCAAAAAATACTAGGGTGCTGTCAGTTTTCTTTAATCTTAACATTTTATTCTGTATAAAGTATTTGTCAGTGTAACAAATGTAATATGAAAATTTTACCATTTAAAAATCTTTGTTTATTATGATGGAAAATTTGAAGCCTGGTATTTAATGAAAAATACCATAATCACCAACTCCTGTTAGAACCCTTTTGTAAATTATTTCAACACAGAAAAAACTTTGATCTTGTTTGTAAAACAGAAATAAACACCATACAGACTGGTTGGTTGATGAAAGCTTACCAAATACAGTTTTGACACCAAGGAATTATTAGGAGATCTGTTTTAAGACTGTATTTTTTGCCTCAAGGTTGTGAGTTCATTTTCTTTCTTTTGCAGGCTTACTTTGCTGATGAAAACAAGGTAAGAACATCTTTTTTCATACTGTCAAATTCATGTTGTTAAAATGGAATAATCAAGTTTAAAAGTACCTTATGTTTTATTTTATTTTCTTTCATATCTCTTGCATTCAAAAAGCAACATGATCGGGAGCCTGTTTTTTCAGAAGAACTAGGACTTGCAATAGAGAAGCTAAAGGACGGATTCACACTCGAGGGACTCTGGGAAGTAATGACCTGATTTAGATCAGTACATGTTTGTTTCCTAAGCAAGGAAGGACTCTCACTTCTTACCGGGCTTGTGAGATCCATAGAAAACAATTGAGAAATACCAGAGTAGAGGAGAAAGAACATCCTAAAGCTAAAGAGCAGGCAAATAGTAATTAATATGCCATCAGGTTCTCTCATAAAGGAAAGATTGTTCAAAACCCTTGTATGTGTAAAGGCTTTTTATTTATTACGTTGTTTCTGTGAGTAGTGGGAGGACAACGAATAGCTAATATAAGAAGGGGCGGAGCCCCAGCTGCTGGTGGAAGCCCCGCCCCCCGCAGGCAGTCACGTGTTCCACAAGCTCCAGAAGTCCTGCCCTTCCTCTGGTCACATGGTGTAAGGACAGACCTCCTCCCCCCTTCCCCTCAGGTTATAAGGACCTGGAAGTCCCTCCCTGCTACATGCATGGTGGCTGCCATTTTATTTCAGCCACCATTATGTCAAATGTCATACCTCCACGTGTTTTCATACTGCTTTGTGATTGGCTGACTGCAGGTTTTGACACGCTCGTACCGCAGGTGTTTTCAGGCCTCTGATTGGCAGGCCCAGCCACCCCATGCTGCTTCCCCCAGAAGGCTGTCGGAGCAGGAAGCCGCCTCCCCTAACAACACAGGGTCCACCATGGTGTTTCAGCCACCGTTTTGTGACAGGTAGCCACCAATTTTTTTATGACTTCATGAGCTGTGTGTTTACATACTGCCCTGTGACTGGCTGCCAGGACAGCCACCCCCTGCCATTTTACCTAGAAGTGTGTCAGGAGGAAGCCTCCTCTTTCTATGTACACGGAGACCACTATTTGTGATAGGACAGTGTGTGGTATATAGTTTGATGCTCAGTTTAAAATACTCATGTATTTATACACAGTGATGTACTTTCCCATAATGATTATATCTAAATCAGATTTCCATAACTTGTTTAATGTTGTGCAATGTAGAAACATTATCATATACAGAACATTTTATATCTAGGCATATTGGCTGTGTCATTGCAACAGTGGTGTGTTACTGATAACTTTGTCAAAAAGCAATACTGTTCCAAATACTAGTTTTCATGTCTCATAGTTTTGTTAAACGTTCAGCACATATCATTCCAGGAACTTAGCTGTAATCCAGATATCCTGATACAGGTTTGGTTTGTTTTTTTTTTTGCTAGAGCACTTTTTTTAAGGAATGTTCTAGAAAAAAGTGCACACACAAATAGCTTCTGTGTCTGACTCATTAGACCTTCATGATGTTACGTGTTAGAGAGAAATGAGTCATTTATTGTTTAAAGGAAGATGCAGCTGTTAAATTTTCTAGTGAGATAAGACCTCCGCGCTATTTTCTATAAGTGGAAAAAGTCAAATGAGCTCTCCTCTCAGCTGTTGTTTTAGCAGCTGACTGTTGTAGTAAAGTAACTGTGGTGTGAATGTAATTGTGGTGTTTGTAGAAAATCTTTCAAGGTATATATTTTAATGAAATACTACCTATATTGAAGAGCAATCATGATTTCAATAAACTTTGATAATGTTATAGTTCATTGCATTCAAATAGTTGTGCTTTGATCCTGTTTTGATTACATTCAAAGAACATTTTAACACATGGTTAAAAAGCATTCTCTGTATGAGCAAAATACTGTCCTTCATCAAGGTGCATTAAACAACTTAAAATTTCAAATTTGTTTTGGATCTATATTCCCACCATAAACAAAAATCTAAATGTTCACAGTCTAAATTGTAAGACCTTCAACATATGCATAATTTTTCTAAATTCACATTCATTTTTCAAACTATTTGTCTGATATGGGGATTTTTTATTTTAAATTCCCATTTTTTTTTTTTTAAATTACACATCTATTAAATAATGTTAATACAGTGGATTACATGTTTTCCATTCTCTGTTCTACCTTTCCTATATACTGTTTTCAGTTTAGTTTAACAGCAGTTAACACCATTTCTAGTACAGTCAAATTTAAAAGGATTGATAATGTCTACAGATTATCTGAAATGAGGAATGGTGTTTATTAAGGGCAGGGTGGAGACCTCATTTTAAATTATTTTTGAAAGCAGAACTTTACCCAAATAATGTATTTTTTTTGTCTCAACAGTAGGATTTTGTTTACAAATAAATACAATAGAATGGATATTAAGAAGAAGCTCAAAATTAATTTCAAAGTCTTACCATATCTGAAGAAATTGCAGATGTGATATGGGTATGTTAAAAAGTAATCTTAGAGCATAGATAATTGATGCAAAGTTCTGTAGTTTTTTTAATATCTTTATGACTACAGCAATGAGATGTATTAAGCAACAAGCAAAGTAAACAGTAATTGCAGCTGACAACTTGATTAATAATATCTCTATTTCAGAATATTTGGTAACATGTATATTTGCAATCTTGCTCATAGCAGTCTCACTGAGGGTCAGATTCTGCTGTCCTTACTCATGTCAAATAATTTCTTACATTGCACATAATCTCATCGATTCAATGTGGGGAATGATGGCAAAACATGACCATAGTGACTAAAAGCAACAGTTGCTTCTTTCAGTCTCTGACAGCTGTGAGAGCAACTCTTTTTTTTCCAAACCATCCATCCTAAATTCCAACCTGTAAGAGCATGTACCTATATTTAGCTATCGAGATTAAGTTGCTGAGGCTTCAGGCCGAGCAAAGCACATTGGTCTGCCCTTTTTACAGACAGACCTTTGCGCAGACAACAGCTAAACCTTTCTGCTCCCTCCCCTTTCCCAAGTATTTGCAAAATGGATTCCCAAAGGGAACTCACTGAAGAGCTCAGACTTTACCAATCCACCCTTCTTCAGGATGGCCTCAAGGAACTCCTCGAAGAGAAAAAGTTCATAGATTGCTCTTTAAAAGCTGGTGACAGAAGCCTGCCTTGCCACAGATTGATTCTGTCGGCATGTAGCCCTTATTTTCGTGAGTATTTCTTAACTGAGCAAAATGAAGAGAAAAAGAAGGAGGTAGTTCTAGATAATGTTGACCCCAACATCCTGGATATGATTGTCAAATACCTTTATTCAGCAACTATTGATCTTAATGATTCTAATGTGCAAGACATTTTTGCTTTGGCCAGTCGCTTTCAGATCCCTTCTGTATTCACTGTGTGCGTCTCCTATCTTCAGAAGAGGCTTGCTGTTGGTAACTGTCTGGCCATCCTTAGATTAGGTGTTCTGCTTGATTGCCCAAGACTTGCATTTTCTGCCCGTGATTTTGTCTCAGATCATTTTGTGCAGATCTGCAAAGAAGAGGACTTCATGCAGCTTGCCGCGCATGAACTTATCTCAGTTATTTCACCTGACAGCTTAAATGTAGAGAAAGAAGAACTGGTATTTGAAGCTGTAATGAGGTGGGTCCGAACAGACAAGGAGAACAGAGTAAAGAGCCTGGGGGAAATTTTTGACTGCATACGTTTTCGTCTTATGCCAGAAAAATATTTCAAAGAACATGTTGAGAAGGATGATATAATTAAAAGCAACTCAGACCTTCAGAAAAAAGTAAAGATTATTAAGGATGCTTTTGCTGGAAAACTGCCTGACTCGAGCAAAAGTACGGAAAAGTCAAACAAAGGGGAGGTGAATGGTGATGTAGGAGATGAAGATTTATTGCCTGGCTACTTAAATGACCTTCCCAGGCACGGAATGTTTGTCAAAGACCTAATTCTACTGGTTAATGACACTGCTGCAGTAGCTTATGATCCTCTTGAAAATGAATGCTACCTAGCAGCCCTGGCAGAACAGATTCCCAGAAATCATTCCAGTATAGTCACCAAACAAAACCAGGTCTACATTGTTGGAGGACTGTACGTGGAAGAGGAGAACAAGGATCAGCCTTTCCAGTCATACTTCTTCCAGGTATAAACTTTGTAATTGTTGGTGCAATAATAGGTGCTTAAGAGTTACTGAAAAGTACTTTGAGTCTATGTATGCAAATGAGTTGTCTAGTCTCTCTGTACAATCACTGGAGAGAAGAATATATAGAGAGCTATTCCTGTCTCAGAAAGATAAATGAAACCAAGGGACTGGCATCTTCTTGTTCAAGATCAAGCCCCTGGTGAGATCTCAGGAAAGATTAAAAGTATTAGTATATTATATCTAGGCACTGGCTTTCATTGTTTATGAGGATATTATATCTAGGCACTGGCTTTCATCACTTAAGGCCCAGATTTTTCATGGTACAGATGCCTAAATTTAAGTAAAATAATATTTTTGAAAATTCCTTCTGTGAATTTCTATTAACTTCCATGAATGTTGAGCGCTTAGCTGCTTTAGATCTAATGAGATGTCTTTGGTTTTTGCATCTGAAATATTTTTAAGACAGCAGTAACTTGCATATTTTAAATGCCACTTTTGTCACTAAAATTCCTGAAGTCCTTTTGTCATACCTACATTTGAAAGCCTAAGGGCATTCTAAAATACCTAGTTTAGAGGTGGAAGGTTGTTTTCTTGGCAAACTGCCAATGTCAGTAGACTAAATACTATGTTTTAACTGAGAGGATAATTTTGTATCTTTGTAAAGCTGTATAAATATAAGGCCAATTAATACAAACTCTAACTTCCACAGCACATTTCAGAATATTAGCAAAAATACAATTTGGCATGCTTACTCCCTAAATGAATTCTGTTGTGTTTTTAACTACCTGACTACCTGCTTTGGGGGATATTTAAACTATCCCATGATGAATTATGATGCCGGCCACGTCCTGTCTTTAGGCACATTGGCCTAAAGGAGTGAAAGTAGTCCCTTTTTCAGTATGAAGTAAAGCAGAGTGATAAGCTGTGCTAGAAATTTTGAGCCTTCAGATATTAAAAATGCAAATATTGTTTATAGTAGTATGGCTCACTGTAATTTCACAGACAATGAAAGAGCTTGTTTCAGGCATTTGTTACACCTATGAGGGGGGAGTCTTCATTTGCTAGAGAGGGATTAGCATTGTTTCATTTCCCTATGTAGGTGTAAACCACTAATCACTGAAGTGCAAAACTTATTACAGAAATACTTTTCCAATAGAAATACTATGTTGATGTCAAAACATACATAATCCAGAACTGAATAGTCAAAGTCTCAGGCTACTAGAAAGGGGCCTCTGAAAAACTAAACCTCAAGACTGATATTAAAAATTGATGAAGTTTTCAGAAGCCTACTTGATATATCTACATTCACTTCCTGAAATCCTGCTCTCTTGCATGTCATCTTTAAGCTTGCTTGCTGCTGCTACTGCCTGTAGTTAAAATACTTACCTGCATTACCCATGTGGCTGTTGTTCCCTCTAAAATGTTAATGTGGTGCAAAACTGATTTGCACTTACTGATCTCCCTTTTGCCACCAGTGAAGCACCTGTTACCATTTTATTTGGTAGCTAGCGACCCAGGGAAAACAAAGCTGCCACTGGCTCAAAAATGCATGACTAGTGTATGCCCTATCAACAGTAGATTATGTCATCAAGACTGATTCACTAAGCATGCTGTGATCTGTGATGGGCACATCTTCTCATCCCACCTAGATCCAGCTACTGGAGCAAACCATGTCCATGAACTAAATGTCACTGTTGCAATAAAACTTCCTGTCCAATAGGAGTGGCCTCTCAAATTTGGGTTTAGCATGGAGACCTTGACTGTGGAACATGCTTCTGGAAAAAGGATGTCACTGCACTAAACCCAGATCTGTCTATTTTGACTGAACGTTCTCTCACTTTCTATCAATCAAATGCCTTTACACTCGTGCAAACTCACATTTTACCTTCCCTTCCTGTACATTGTGAAGCAAATCTGTATGCAATAGAAGAAAGAAAATGTTCTTTTTGAATATTGGGGAGCATTCAGATTCAATTTTAAGTTCTCAGATCAAAACAAAAATTAAGTGCCACAGTTCTAAGAAAATACCGTTTTGGCTTGCTTGTTTGTTTTTTCTTCTGTCCTCCTGCTGCTGCCGCTTCTTAGGTGTTTTCAGCATACTGGATGTGAATTGAGACAGTCGTGGGAGTACTTCAGTAGGGATGACATCAGTGTTATTGCCAACAGAGCTGCACTGATGCCTTTTTTGCTTAGGAGTGAAGTATTTATTCATTGTGCCTTCAGAGATCTCAGGAACTTTTGAGGGTATTTGTGATGAAACACCACCTCTTTTGCTCTAGGAATTGCAGAATAAACATCTGTGCCATTTGCCATGTAAAATTTCCTGGTCGGTAAGAAGAACGGTGTGAGGATGTCTGGCATCTCTCACTGCGGCAATGAGCACAACCGACTCGGTGTGCACGTGTGGAACGGCAGGAGTGTCTGCTCCCTGCAGGCAGGAAGGGGAACAACTTGTTCTTTCTAACGTGACGGGGAACCCAGACAGTGAGGGATCTTTAAGCAAGGAAGTAAGAGCTTAAGAAAGAGACTAAGAAACTCTGTGAGGAGGAGTGAGGATGAGCAGATGCAGAGCGCTGCATGGCATTGACTCTGCTGGGTCTCAGCACCATGAAGCATCGGTGGGTACAAGTCATCATTTATTAGCTGCACTGAGGGAGGGGTAGGTTGTTCAGGCAAGCAGATGAGCTGTTGAGAGACAGTGAGTGCAATTAGATTGATTTCATGGAACAGTGTTCACTCTGTGGCTTTTTAGTATTTGCCTTTCCTAACGCTTCCTGTTCTGATGCTGTTTCAGCTGGATAGCATCGCTGGCGAGTGGGTTGCCCTTCCGCCACTGCCGTCAGCCAGGTGTCTCTTCGGGCTGGGAGAGTCGGACAACAAGATCTATGTAATTGCAGGCAAGGACCTTCGCACTGAGGAGTCTCTAGATTCAGTATTGTGCTATGATCCTGTGTATGTTTAAAATTTAATTATGCCCACTGAGGACATGTAAATAGCTCATTGTCTGTTGAAAGAGCCTAACGGTGATACTCTTCTTGTTCCAGGGCAATGAAATGGGGCGAGATCAAAAAACTACCCATCAAAGTATATGGCCATGCTACTATCTCAAACAATGGGTTGATATATTGTCTTGGCGGAAAAACTGATGATAAGTGAGTTTTTAAGTCTTTTCATGACAATTTATAACAGTATTTTATTGGTCTTTTGTGGATTCTATGTCCTCACATTCAGAAATCAGGGTTTCCCTTTTTTTACATCTCTGGATTAAGGTTGCTAACAAATTGTCAGAGAGGAACACACATTATGGCATACAGGATATCTTTTTCGTGATATGGTAAAATTATATATAAATTGTAATCTCAACTAGTTATTTAATGACCATACTTATTTCCAAGGCAAATTCTTACTTACGTTGCAGACACATTAGTAATTAGATAGCTATGAGGACCCTCACTGAAAATGTTATTTCCTTCCAGATAGAAATACTTAGGTGCCAAATGACAGTTACTGTGTCATTTTTCAATTTCTCTGACCTATGATGCCTGTTGTACCTTAATGGGTATAACATTGGGGAAATCAAGTTTTCACTCACACTGAGCACATGGTGGTAATTTTTCAGTGTTTGTATAGGGGACATTTAAGATAGAGATATTTAAGCTTGTCAAATCAGACAAAACAGCAGCATAATCTTTCTTTTATAACCTTTGTCATATATTCCTCCACAAACCCATCTGAACAGAATATGCTGGGAAAGGACGTTGTCTTTCTCCTGTAAAGTACAGTGAAATCGCTGCCCTCTGTAAACAGGATTTAACATTTGATTGAGTTCTATGGATGTGATTAGTCCTTTGTAGCCATGCAAAGATTCACAGATTAGATACAAGAAAGGATCTCATGGAGAGGAAAGAGGTGTTACACACAAACCCACACAATCCACCTCAACTAGGTGTCACCTGGAACAAGCCAAAAGTTCATTAGAAATGATCATAGATTTCCTTTTTCCTCGCCAGGAAATGCACTAATAGACTGTTTGTATACAATCCCAAGAAAGGAGACTGGAGAGACCTGGCTCCAATGAAAGTGGCTCGCTCAATGTTTGGCACAGCTGTCCATAAGGGCAAGATTGTCATTGCAGGTGGTGTCACTGAAGAAGGCCTTACCGCATCTGTTGAAGCTTTCGATCTGACCACCAATAAGTAAGTGCAATATTCAAGCTATGTATTAGCAAGTGTTTTATCATCCAGGCTTTTAGGAGCTCTGAGATAGGTCACAGAGGTTTTCAGGTGCGTATACTGCCATTGAGACCCTTGGTCTACATTCACATCTTCATCAACAACAGTGGCAGCAGCAGCTTAAAGAGCCCATATCTCTGGCCATTTTTCCTACCCCCCCCACATTTCCTATGCTAGCATAGTTATATTACAAACATGATCACAGAGCTCATGTAGCAAAAAATAGCCCACCCTCTAACCTTTGTTTTTAAGTCTGATTACTTTCACAGTGTAGTTGACCACACAGCCACATAAGCAGGTGTGCTGGCAAAAGAGGGGAGAAGTGAGAGAGACGGGCAAAGGGCTGTGCCATCTAGTTGAAACCACGGTCGCACTGAACATCAACCCCCAGCAAGAAACTTCAGGTGCCTGAACACAATGTCCTTTGGGTATGTGGCCTGGTGATGCCTTGCTGTTCACTTACCTTGACACGGCAAATACCATTTACCACCAGTTAGTGACAGGCAGGTAATTCTGCTTATTTCTTTAGTATGAAAACGCCAGGAAGACTTTAAATTTTAAGTGCATGCTCTAAAACACTATTAAAAAAACCCCCAACAACTAATGACAAAAGAGAGTAAGTCATACCTAGAATTAGCTCACTTATTTGGTCCAGATACTTGCCAGTGTTCTTCCTCACAGCCAGAATCTTTTGCAGTCAGCACCCCCAAATGTTTAGGGGTTTCCAGGAGTTTATACCCACTGTGTCTGTGTCTTTCTACTCTTTAATTTTTCTTTTTGTTACTTCTGTTGCTTTTCTTTCCTAGCATCTTACTTAACAAACTTTCACAGAATCACTGAATGGTAGGGGTTGGAAGGCACCTCTGAAGATCATCTGGTCCAACCTTCCTGCCAAGGCAGGATCACCTAGGGCAGGTTGCACAGGAATGCATCCAGTCAGGTTTTGAAGGTCTCCAGAGGAGACTCTACAACCTCTCTGGGCAGCCTGTTCCAGCGCTCCATCACCCTCACAGTAAAAAAGTTTTTCCTCATGTTGAGGTGGAACGTCCTGTGCTGCTGCTGTGCTTTCATTTAAAATAATACTAGTAAAGCTTTATTATCATAGCTCAAACGTGTAAGTGGTCCTGGATGGACCTTTATTTTATTAATAAGCACTTCTGCTCTATATAAACACATTTGGCTGTGCTGTCTTCACTGGCAGGTAGCATTGCAGCCATCAACCTCCAACAAAAGCTTTAACTTAAATGTATGCTATCACAGAGAGACTTGCTTATAAAATTTAGCAGTACAAACTGTGAATTGTGTAAAAAGTAATTCTGTGAGGGAACTTTGGACTTCACACCTTTTACAGAAAGCAAAGGAAAGTGAAGGTCGTTTTATGACCATGATGTTTGGAAAGTTCTTCTCTTCCACTGTTCAAAAACACATCCAGCTTGTGGTCTGGAAAATCTGCAGGTTCTCGTCTTGGTTTACTCTGTTTTGTTACAGTCAAGTCATGGAAGCGAGACACAAATTAGCCTAGCAGTTTTGATGTTGACATTATCCAGAAGTGGGAGGTCTGTATGTTCTTAGGTGTGAATTGGCAGAAAATTTGAAATTATGCTAATGTACTCCAGTGACATTTTTTTAAACTCAAATTATTATGTCAATGACACTTGAAATGAAAATGGATTTTGGAAACTATAGGGGAAAAAATGAGAGTAGCTGGGGAACAATACATTTGCATAAAGCATATTACTGATGATGGGATCAGGTGACCTGTAAGAAGTGGTCTCTGGAAAGAGATGTCATTACGGTGTAATGCTGTGACCTAAGGCTTGCAAGAAGTCCCTGTGGGGTAGAGACACTGAAACTCACTGCTGATAAACCTCGGAATTTTTTCCTTTTACTAAACCATTCACCAATGCTGTCCTTGGAACCTGAATTTACATCACCCAAAGGTGTATTTTAGTGCATTCAGTTTAGAGTATTTCTTATGTGTTTAACTCAAGATTTTTCTTTTCATCTTTAGGTGGGAGATTATGCCTGAATTTCCTCAAGAGAGAAGTTCCATCAGTTTAGTTACCTTAAGTGGAGCTTTGTATGCTATTGGAGGCTTTGCAATGATTCAGCTTGAATCTAAAGAATTTGCACCCAATGAAGTCACTGACATATGGAAGTAAGTTTAATTTTAATCACACTTTCCTCATAGAAAGCCATATCAAAAACTGAGGTTTGTAGACACTGGAGGGTAAAATCAGTTTTATGTTTAACTCTGGAAATGAACCATAGGACAGGCTGTAAGGCACTTGTTGGTAGATAGAAATGTCTGGCAGAAAGTAACAAATAAACATGAGATTTGGATCCAATGGCCAATTTGAATTTACCTACTAATAATTTGAACAGTCTGAGTCATGATCTTCAGGTTCTTTTACTCTTTAAAAGAGGAAGTTGCCATATCTCTTGGCAGGTGCTATATAAATATTCTCTGTTTCATGACATTCTTACACAGAAAAGTCTGGATACACAGAGGTTTGTACACATTCACGTGTTAATAGTCAAATGAATAATTGTTCCAAGCATCAGAAATCCCCACCTCCTAGATATTTTTTTAATCTAAATCACAGTAGCAGTGATGAAACATTACATTTCTGCTGTGACTCTTCGGTTGTTAAGATAAATTCACGAGTTTTAACTCACAGAAGGATCTGGAGGAATTCAGAAGATACCTAAGACAAGGAGGAAGCTTTCATAGGAGTAATTAAAGTATGACACAGGCCAGCAACAAGCTTTAGGGACCAGGAAAAGGACAACTCACAAGCTCAAGAATATCTTTCTGTTCTGTTCTGGAGGACAAAAGCAGCCTTTTGTGGCATCCTTCAGGACACAGTTGCTACAAGCCTTCACAACACATGGACTATCCTTTCCATGTATGTGTGATGAAGCATCCAACTCAAATTTTAAGAAGCTGTGTTCTGACCTTATTTTGTAAAATGCAGGTATGATGATGAGAAGAAGGAATGGATTGGCATACTGAAAGAGATCCGATATGCTACTGGAGCCTCCTGCCTGGCTACACGCTTAAACCTCTTCAAGTTATCAAAACTGTAAACAAAATGCTGGAAAATGTGATATGGTGAGGGAGTTTCAATAGGCTCTTCTGGTTTTGTTGCATGAAAATGTCCCCAGATTGTACAGAGTTGTGTAGCAGCATACTAGTTATACTGTTAACTGTTAAACAGTTCATCTGTCCGTCCAAGTCTTAACATAGTTACTAGCTAATCCACAACAACTGAATTTTTGCCATTTAAAATCCTGAAGACTTCTAATTAACATTGATTAGAATAAATGAAGATTTCATAGAGAACTCCATTTTTCACTCTGTGAAATTGCCATTAAAACTAGACTTCCTTACACTCAGACAATCCAGGATATTGGTGGCTTATGCTCCAAACAATGCCCATGAACTAATTGTTAAATTAAATACAACTGGTAGGTAGTTAATTTTATTCTAACTGGCTGTTTGTACAGCCTGATTTCCCCCTTCAGCAACGTATGTAAATCCTGCATTCTTCAGCCATATCTTGAAAATATTTTCATTAGAGCCTTCCAGAAATAATTTAGACTGGAATTGAAGTGCATATTGAAAACAAAAGTGGCCTAATACTATGTGGCCTAAGAAATGCCAACCTCAGCCAAAACTCTGCTAGCAGCCAGACATGAGGAAAGAGAAGTTCACAAGGTTAAAAGCTCTGCTGTTTCACCTACTATGTTTAGGCTTCTGGTACCAAGGATTTTCCACTTTTTTATGCTTTTATATTTATTTCCAAAGCAAGTATTTTATGGAATCTCTTTTGTCAGAGATCTGAGGCCATTGACAAGCATTCATGAAAAAGTCCTAGAAGAACTGATCATCACTAAATACCTACGGCAGAGAGGACTTTTCCATCTAATAAAGATTTGATGCATTTTGATGTTGAAACTTTTAACAATTAAACTTTGTTTTTAAAACTATAAAAGTATCACTTGATAGTCTCTTTTAGTAATCAGCTTATCATCACTATCATATTGACAGGACACAGATTGCTTAGTACAGCCTTTAGTACCCAAATCTTCCACTGTTCTTAGCATCTTTTCATTGGCTCCAGTTAAATCACTGGTATACACCAGCCCATGTGCTCTAACACTTGCTGATTTAATTTAAAAAGAATGACTGCAAAGGATCAAAAGCAGCACATTTTACTGAAATACTCTTTCATTTTACTCTTCTTAGATGCCCTTTGTGAATCCACTCATAGCAAATTTTAATCTTCTTGCCAGTGTGAATGCTCATAACTTCATCCATACATAACTTGAACATAGCTGGCTTGGCACAGACTAACTGCTGGATAAGCAGGCTTCAGCTCAAACACATGATTGCTTCAGCTACAGCCACTGCCACCTTTCTTATGCTCTAAGGTTGGTACTCGAAGGCCATCTGTACAGAGGCAGGGTGATGCAAGAGCCCTGACTTCTAGCCTGCCTTCTGAGATCCTAACCTATATTTATGATTGTCTTCTCCATTTTATACAAAATATAATGTGGATATAGTCTTTCCTGGCTTTTCATTAGTGTCCTAATTTGTATTCAGTCAATAAAAAAAAATATTTCCTCCCACTACTGAGTAGTAAAAAACAAAGTGCCAGCCACGTGCATAATGGTCAATTCAGAAATAGAGTTGCTTACTTCAGCCAAGTTTCAAAGGAAGTGGTAAAAAAAAAAGTCTGTTGCTTCTAATAAAAAGGCAAGAAAACATATACACATTGTGTGTGTGAAAAAGATGGCCACAGCTAACAGTTGTCATGAGGTAAGGGCAGCTGTAGTCACAACATGGCTGCCTCTGAAAATAATCTGATTTGTGGAAGTATGACCACTGTACAGTTCGTGCTCTACAATGAACATTCTCCTGGCTATTCCACATTTTCCTTCTACATCCCAGTATCTTTGTGCTTCCTGACACAAACCCTGGCTGAGCGTGATCACGGGAAGCCTGGTAACTGGCAAATGGTTTTGAAACATGATAAATAAACCAGCAATGTTTTTCACCACCAGTAACGAAGGTAGTTGTCACCCTCTGAGGACTCTTCTTGGTCTTGGTTCCTGGTTTCAATTTTCAGGCTAATTTTACTCTTCTGTACACTGTTTTATTTACAGAACAGGCAGGTTAGATGGTTTCTCTAATTTTGTGCTGTTTCTATTAGCAAGGGCTAGTCCAATGCATAATGCCATAGTAATAAATTTCATTAATTATCCAGTTGCTACTAAGTGCCTATGTCTGACATAAGGAGAAAATAATGTTTATCTTGTCTAAATCTTTCAGGTATTCCTTCCAAGTTGCATTTCACTGGAGTACAGGTGTTTCAAGGGTCTGTGTGGCTGCCGGACCTTTAGAGCTAGTCTACCTTTTAAGTACATGCAGGTGTTCCAGAAGGCTTAACCCATACTTCTTCTGCACATGCCACATCACAGGGTAGGAGAAGCAGCTGGAGGTTCCTCACCACACAACACCCACCCCGGACAGTCACCCACATCATCTCTGTTCTGGAAGATGGAAACAGAATGGCTGTAATAGCAGTGCTATTCTTAGTACATTTGCATTTCAGTTTCTTGGTTTCACAGTACAGATACTGTTTGATCCCTATTGCTCATTCTATCACATGCTGGAGGACAGACATAGTTTCCAGTAGACCTGCTGCCTCCTCTCTCACAGTCAAGATTATTTCCAATTTTTTCGTTGGACAGTTTTATATCTGGCTAAGTCTCTGTGCTTTATGTAGGAGAAAACAATGTAATCATGGCAAAACTGTCACAGACTCAGGTACTTAAAGAATAGCTTCCAGATAATGGGAGATCTTAAGCATCCTTATCACATCTTCATGGCCCACTGTGACCTGCCTTTTGCAATCCCTAACAAACTGAGGATTAAATTTCTTGACATCTGATGCCCCATGGCAAGCCTTGGTCCAGCTGACTCACAGATAAAGCGGTTTTTGAAAGTAAGTATTCCAGGATTTCAAGAAGTTTAATGGTACATGAAGTGTTTGTATAAAAAATACTTTTGACTACATGTCTGACATCACTGTATTCCATATAGTTGCTTTCTCAGATATTCTAGCTGTTCACCTTTTGTTGACAGAACCATAGAATTCCATTCGAAGTGAGGGATCTGTAGAACAGAATCATACAAACTTAGCATTAACATTGTCTGGTGTAAGCCACATACCATCCTACGGCAAAGAAAAGTCTCTCTGATATCTGTTGTTCTCCACTTCAAGATATTTTATCACCTGTGTCCTTCTAAAAGCTAGGCTTATTCTAGTACTGAAATGATTAATTTCTCAATGTGAGATTCTTCTTCATGTAAGTACAGTCAGTTTGCTTCCAAAAAGCAGCATAGTTGCTGAGATGTAAAGCAGATGCCCACGCAATACAGGCTATGACAACTCCATTACACCAACTCCCACCTTTTGAAACCCAAATCGAGAGAAATCCCAGGTCACTATAGTTCATAATGTTAATGTATCAAACTGGAATGGTTTATCAGTAGCATAACATTTACTGTCAAGGCAACATGAGAAAGGATGTTTATCCTGTTGGGGGTGGGGGGGAAGCATGAAGAGGGATTCTAGCTAAAATTAGAGTAGGTGAGTAATTATATATACAAGACAATCTGCATTCATGAGCCTCCATTATCCAAATGTTTCTGTGCTGGTGGCTGTGAATTATCTCAGGCCGCTAGTCTTCCCTGTCACAGCACTATCACTGCAGCAGACGGACAGCATCCATATCCCATCTTGCAGTTGCCGTAGCTGTCTATCACTCAAGGAGGGTATGTTCAATCTTGTTCTAGTATAGAAATCTTCAGTGAATTGAACTGAAACACTTGTTTCACTTTTCCTCCTTTACTTGGTCCATGTTGAGATTGCTAGTTTGCCAGCAGTAAGGTAAGACTGAGACTTTTTGACTACAGTTTTGCTGCAGCCACTGTCAGAGAAGGTGCAAGTTCTATGAAGTCCTTATATAATCTGGAGAACAGCTTGGAATTTTCCCCTTAAATACAAAAATTGCTCTCATCCTGTAGGTGCTTTTAACTATTAAATTATCTGTAAATCTGTTACAAGGAAAATGTATCAATCTGCACTATCAATACAACTCAGAAAGGACTTAAAAGTATTGCTGTCTGCTCACCTGAACTACCCGGTACCCCATCATTTCCAGGTGTCGTTTTTTCAGTGCAGTTTCTCCTTTCAGGTGATGTGAATTTTTGCTAAAAGCTTTTGAATCAAGAAATTCCAAAGCAATTCTGCAAACAACAACAAAGTGCATTTACTTTCAGGTTCTACCTGAATAGTGAGAAGTGGTATTTCTAGTTCAGTATTGATAGCTGCAGCAAGACTATTACTGGACAAACCTGACAATTCATAGAAAAAGAAAATTAAACCACTGAAACGAGACAAAATATCTTCCTCATATTTATCTAGAGATACTTGAACTTCACATGATTTAGAAAAAGCATTTCCTCCCTGCATCTGTTTTTGTTCAAATGGCAAAAACAGCTAACAAGCATTTTAAAGGCTTACATTTGAAGAGTTGGGAGGGAAACAGTATTCCAATCTCGTGAAACACATGTCAGGAATGACAGTGCTG
>NW_010561274.1:0-17606 GCF_000687285.1 Phaethon lepturus | reverse complement strand
AGGGACTGGCTGGGACAGTTACCTTTCTTCACAGCAGCCTGTATGGTGCTGTGTTTTGGATCTGTGACCAAAACAACGTTGATAACACACCAATATTTTGGCTATCGCTGAGGAGTGCTTGCACAGCATCAAGGCCTTCTCTGTTTCTCGCTCTGCACCCACAGTGCATAGGCTGGCGCTGGCAAGAGGTTGGGAGAGAACACAGCTGGAACCTCAACTGGCCAAAGCAATCTTCTACACCATGTAACATTACGCTCAGCAATAAAACAGGCGGAGTTCTTCCAAATAAAACAGCATTAGTCTGCTGGTAGTGAGTGACTGCATTTGCATGAGTTGTTTTCCCTTTTTATTTTTTTTCTTCTTTCTTCTCTTCACTTATTAAACTGTGTTAACTGCAACCCAGGAGGTTTTTTCCCTTGCTTTTGCCCTACCGATTCTCTCCCTCATCACAGTGCAGGGGAGTGAGTGACTGGGTGGGAGCTTAGTTGCTGGCTGGAATCAACCCACCACACCTAGGAAGGCTAGACCTCATAAAGCTTTGGAAAAAGGAACAGAAAAAATAAATGGCCTAGGGGCTGCAGCAACTGTTTAGGACATAAGCATCAAAAACCTGGTCTAAACTTGATCTAAACTTAGAAGCTTGGAAGAGCTAATGTGGAAGAATTTGATGTACTCACCTCTGAGCTCCTGGTGGCAGAGCCTTTCTCCCTACTTCCTTCATGTCATGTGTCAAGTGTATTCCCTCCACATCATCTAAAGGTACATTCTGAGCTATGTAGGAAAGAGGCTTTTTATTTTCATCCAGAATGCACTCGAAATCTGTAAGAAAACACAACAAACCTCTTTACTGAGAAAAAAAAAAAAGCGAAAGAATTTGATCTGTACAGTGTTTACTTCTAGAAAACCTGATAACCATAATTAGAGATATCCAACATTATTTATATTACACAGAACCTTTTAGAAACTGTATTTTATACAGCAATTTCTTCTTTGCAGTATCTTGTGGCCACATGCCCAGGGGCTTCCTAATGTTGGTGATAATAGTGATATCGGCGGTCTCCATAACAATCCTTAGAGGATTAACTTCTCACCTATTTCATAGTAGTATGGTGTGAGAACAGATATTCTTGCATAATTGCTTCCTCCTAAGATCTCTGTCAGCATTCTGTGAATATGCTGTCGCAGTGGATTTATTCGGCTACTGCCTACAGAGACAAAATAATTCATACATTAAAACTTCCACAGCCAAAATTTTGAAAACAGCACTTTGTGACACTGCATTTTTGACAGCCAGCCTACTGAATTAAAGCTTTTCCACAGATCCCTAGTGTTATTCCATCATAAGTCATCTTTTGGGTGGAAAGTGGCAGGTGCCTATTAAGCACAAATTTCAAATCCAGACTTTCCATCCCAGGATATTTCCTATTGACATACTATAGACATTTTAGTTTCAGGTTTTACCCGTTGGATTTTGTTTGCTTTTAATTGTTAACTTATTTAACTGCTTAGACAGTTATATAAGTATTTGCTTATTTTGCGTCTACCACAGGCACACCCCACTATCTGTCACTTCTCTGCTGCAGATTGTTTAATACCTTGCTCCAAGAAACATCTTCAGTCTCAGAGATAAAGCAGCTGAGTTTGATGGATAGCAAAGCAGATCTCCCCCATGAGAATTAATAGAGGAGATCCTGAGTTTGCATCAGATGGATTTTCTGAACTGGTCACTATTCTGAAAGATCTCAGCTGCTACACTTGACCACTAGCCTACTTCTCCACCTCTGATCCTTGATGGATCTTGGTTCTTCTGAGAAAGATGACAGCAGTGAGTTCAAAAGGAGGCAGCAAAAATGCTCACCTTGAAAAATTTAAGTCAAATGTTCAATCTTGTAAGTGAAGCAGGGATCAAAGTGACCCATCTCCTCCAGCAGACAATCCTAATGATCCTCTTCCTGCCTCTCCATCCTCCATGCCACTGTTTCTGTGTATTTAAATTTTATTTCTCATGTAGAAACATCCTTGCTCTATTACATTAATTCTCACGGGGAAAACTGCCGTGCTATCTGTCGCACTACCAAGCAACTGCACTTTTCAAGAACACACCCTCAGCAGATAGCAGGGTGCGTCTTTCTGAGCTTCTGTTGTGTGCTAGTGTCAACATGACAGTGTTAGAAGAAGTATCTAGCAGACTGTTGAAAAAAGACTATTACTAGTAATAAGGGCAGCTTTTCCTCTCCTAAATTACTTACTGTTATGAAAGACATGTTGGCAGTAGCGCTCATGAAACCAAGGGATGTTAAACTCCGGACATTCCAGACAGACTGCTCTGTTCAATTTCATGAGGTGCGAACAGACCCTCTGCTTTAGGCTATCAGGCAGGACTGAGTTAAACAAAACAAAAAGGTGTGATCTGAAATGTGAGAAATCCAACATACTGAACTAAATGGCTACCTCTGAATTCTTTACTAGAGATGCAAATATCTGTATGCTACAGCATTTATAAAATTCATGCTGCAGAATTCAAAATTCCTGAAGAAAAAATTAAAAGTAACAGTGTTGCTCAATATTAAGAACAGAAAGACAGAAGAAAGCAGCAATTTCAACTCTCTTCCATCATTTATCTTTTAAGGAAGTGGTTGAAGACTAAGTGGCCACACTACATTAATAGCAAACAATGTACAGAGAGGAAGGAAACAGCCAAACAAATGGTCTCGTATTTAGAGAGAAGAGGCTGGTGGGAATCCTTTCTTGCAGACAAGAATCCCACATTATTTCTTGAGCTTTCTGACTATTTCTAGTAGTAAATACCACACTCAGGTAATTTTATTTCTAATAAAATTGAAGAATTACTGTAAGATTTATTTTAAATGAACTTCTCTCATCTGCGATACAAGTCTGCACTTTTAAAACAAACTTTTTGTTCATTACTTCCCTTTTAGCACTCAAATAATGACCAAATTATATAGAGGGGTCTTTCCAGAAAACCAAATCTTTTAAAGACTAATTCTACTTCTCAAGTCATATATAGGTCCACAATTCCATTTTATACCAAATGCTACATAACAGAGAGCTAGATATTTACCTTCAAGTTGAGCATCCAGTTTGCTTAGGAAAGAAACATTAAATATCCTCTTTATCAGAACTGGAGGAAAATACCCAGCCACCGCCAAAACATGACCAAGCAGCACCAAGTGGTGAGTTTCGAAACAATCTTTAAAAAACAAACAGGAATTCATATTAACACATGACAAAATTGAAAGAATTTGCAACGCCTTCCCAAAATATCCAGCTCTCTCATGTAGTAAATGAACAGGCAGATTAAGGACTACCTCTGCTAAATGCACCAAGGCATAAGATAACTCTTGCCAGGTCGTTACAGGAGGAAACTAGTTAGTCTTAAAAAAAGGTCACTCCACAGTATTTCAGTAGCCAGCGCATTGTCACAGTTCTGTGAGGCTATATCATCAATCAAAAAAAAAAAAAAATCTCTACACATTTCTTCTACAACTTAGCCATTTCTTTGTGATGAATCACAAAACATATCCTGTCCCCAAATGATGATTCCTTGGGGAATGCCACAACAATTCCATCCAATAACAGCACAGCAAATTAATGGGGATTTTCACTTTTTTTTTACTACACTCAAGATACCTTGCTAGTTCCTTATCAACAATCATTTTTAAAGGGTGAAATGAAGCTAGAAAACCCAACAGACGCATACACTGAATCTTTGTCATGGTTTAACACCAGTAGGCAGAGTATTACTAGGGAGAAGAGACCACAGAATCATAGTATCATTAAAGTTGGAAAGGACCTTTAATATCATCAAGTCCAACTGTCAACCAACACCACCATGCCCACTAAACCATGTCCCGATGTGCCATGTCTACACGTTTTTTGAACGCCTCCAGTGATGGTGACTCCACCACTTCCCTGGACAATGTTCCAATGCTTGACCACTCTCTCAGCAAAGAAATTTTTCCTAATATCCAATCTAAACCTCCCCTGGCACAACTTGAGGCCATTTCCTCTTGTCCTATCGCTAGTTACTTGGGACTACTTAGTAGTAACATACAGACACGCTTTTTTCTTTGCTTAAAAAAAAAGGCCATTCTATTACCATTTTTATTCAGTACAAATAATATCTTCCAATGATACTTATTTGGTGTCAGAATATCTTTGTCTAATGAACTTACTCAAGTTAGAAGTAAGATGTCGGATACAACTTTCAAAGAACTCTTCATTGGCAGGAGGGTCATAATTCAGAGCAGAGAAAAGGAAGATAATAAAATAGATTTCAAAGGGGTGGATCTGGAAAAAAAGACATCCTAAATTAAGCCACTGCAAAATATACTAATATTGCTTTACAATAAAGAAAGGTTTTATAATTCATTCAGAACTGGGAGATTTAAGACTAGGTGAGCTATTTTCTAAATTTTCTTTTGGTCAATTTTTCCTGAAGAAAAATATTTTAAAAATAAAATGTAGAAATCATTAACATAGCAGCTATGGCTAAAACTTAAAACCTATTTCATGCAGCTGATGCAAGTGTTTCGTATACTTAGACTTCAAGAAGCTTTTAAAAAGGTTTCCCATTAAATGCTCTTAAACTAAACTGTCATAGAATAAAATCAAAGATCTACGTAAATGCCAGATTGAGGGAAAAAATTAAAAGATAGCAAGAAAACACAGTAATTTTGACCAAAAATACAGGCTGTTGGGGAACTCCCCACAAGAATGAGTAATGTAAAAATATACACTGTATGATGTGGCTATTTGTAGATAGGTTAAAAAATAAATTATTTAAGACGGTCAAATGTAAAGCTGAATGCAAAGAATTATGGTTGACCTAACACTGACTGACTAAACAATATTAAAGACAAGTGCAAAATAATACACAATGGAAGCAAAACAGCTTTCAGTAAACATAGAAAAAGATGAGCTCCAAATCAGGTACACTGAATAAAACTCTTAGAAACACTGTGTGGATTGTGCTCTGAAACATATTGACTACTAACCTGTCCTTTCTTACTGAATAACTTACACAGTAGATAGAAAAACTGTAATACCTTTTCTATATTTTCAACAGTCACAGAAGCTATTCTGTCAAGCAATGAAGGACAATGGTGGTTTGTTTTTATGAGGAAAAAAGACAACTGTAATACATTTGCCCGTGTTATTTGGTCTATCAAGCGTTGACACATGGCCATAGTTTCCTCACTGAGGACTTCTTCAAACCACTCTCCATTCACATGTGTAAGTTCTTCCAACAGAAGATTTAAGCTGTTGGCTTTCTGAAGCCTCTGAAATCCACAGTCATTTAGTTTTTGCAGCAGCTTTACACATAGCTCAGAACTGTTTTGCCAGTGCAACTGGTCATAATGATTCCATTTGACAACAGCTGTAGCGATGCAATTCAAATGATGGAGTCTGCATTGAGGCAGAACTGCTGCTGCTTTGCTTATAACGATCTCCTCCACTTGAAAGGAAGGAAGCATGGCCAGAACACGAATTATTGCAGCAGTATCAGCAGGTATGAGACTAGATTTTAGAAAACTGGAAGAGAGACAGAAATAAAAACAGGCCATCAGTACTGACAAAGTGCAAATGTTAAAAAAAGCAAATAAATTACATGCATGAAAAATTCTATTTTAAAAGTCAAAGGCTGCACATCAAATATAAAATAAGTAGACTATTAATGACATAGTAGAAATTCACACAGTTAGTGACTACCATCGTTCTTCATTGAGATTAACTTCTTCCTTCTAATTTATTCAAAATTGAAAAAGGGAAGAAGACAGGAAGCGTCTCGGTCAGCTGGTGAGGCTGCAAGTGTTACTGATAAATGCCAAAGTCCTCAGTAAGGGCAGAAGGTCCACCTTTGTTAACAGAGTCTGTTGGTTTCTGGGTCTGGATAATTTCTGTGAATTCTATCCTGGGGAGCACCAGGTTCTGAGGTGCCTGAGGAACATGAAGGCATTATCCACAAAAAACCTGTACAGCCAGGGCACTGCATTCCTCTAGAGGCTTAGCAACGGAAGCAACAGTAGCAGATTTTTCTCCTGCGATTCCAGAAATGGTTTCCCTTTCTATGTTACAACTGTACAAGCCTGAGAATTAACTAGACAGTTCTTCAGTCAAAAGAAGAGTACTTCTGCTTCACGCTTTCACTTGTTCCAACCATGGCATTCTTACTGTATATTTTTCATTACTTGTTCCTCCAAACATGAAAGAACACATTAATACCTACCCTTCCTACAAAGTACCAATCAAAATTTCCTGTTCAATGTCATTATATTGCAGCAGCCAAGGGGTAAAGGGCAAAAAAAAAATTCTATTTTTAAAAGATATCATATCTATTAGCAGGTACCATTGGGTCAACAGTCAAGACAATATCCACTCCCTATCCTCCGATTTATGTGTTTAATAGAATCCAATACTTTTAACAGTTTGTTTCTTCTTCATATTTTATGGAAATGAAACAATTTAACATCTTAGCTTGTTATTTAAAATATTAAGTAGACAACTGTTCTAATACTCAGATAGCTACATTTCCAAGAATACACACTTACCCAAATAGTAACATTTTTAGTTTGGCAAACAGCTCCAGATTGTGGCAACGCAACACCACCAAGTACTGCGTTAACTTTACCAATTGTAATACGTGATAGCTATCCAAGTGTTTGTGCAGAATAGAAGCCATTCTGAATACAAAGAGAAAAAGATGACATGATATTATGCTAATACAGAAGATACTGCAAAACACAACATTCCACATGAAGAACAGGTGTCCTGTGGTGCACAGTACCTAGGTGGAGGGTTGCACGTACCTGCACTCCTCTCCACCCCAGTTTTGACGGTGTTCCACTGAGACACAGCAGCCCCTCTCCACTTAGTGAATTGCAAAATTAAAGCCCTCATCACAGTAAAACAGCTACTTCACTCTAATAATTTCTGCTGAAGATTTTACAATCAGTTAAATTTAGAGTAGACTAAGAATGGGATAAACGAGAACAGCATCACCAGCTTCAGCAACACTGTACTCACTTACAAGGTCATAGTGGTTGCTACAGCTATGTTGGTCTAAAGCTGCAAGAGGGGGCTAGTTTGTAGGGGAAGATAATACCTTAAGATCTTCTTTAGACAGTGAGATTCAAGGCGAAAAAGCATGAATTCACCTGGTCTTCCCTTTAATGCCACTCTGCTCCACAGTACTACTTGTCCTTTTTCTTCCAAGGATTTTTTTGGTTCATACAACTACATTCAATCCACAGTTATTGCCCACAACCTGCATTTAACTCTGGTGCGTCTGTGACATATCTGACACTCTATCTTCTGTGCCCAAAACCTCAACTGCTTTTCCCTTCACTGTATGAAAGATACTACCTCCCCCTATAAACAATGTTCAGTTTACAGCCACAGAAAATCTGGCCCAGCTTCTTAAACACACAAGACTTAATAGTTCAAAGTGGGGCACAATAACTTTTGAAGAAGTTCACATCAGTAACAGGATCTCCTAGATAGGACACATTCTCTGCAACTTAGTATGTTCTCATTTGTCTCACCAGTTTACAGTAATTGTTAGAGGCTACGTTTACTCAAATAGGATCACATATTTGTAAACAAGCCAAGAATTATACTACACTAACTTGGTAGGGTTGAAATGCTCTTCTATGAAATTCTTAAATTGCTTCAATTACTTCCGGGTCAAGCTGTGACATTATAAAATCTGTAATAACTAATTACGTATAGTGTACATGCATTTGTGTGCAAGTGATACACTTTCCACTCCCAACTTACTGGATATTATATAGTTTTCCATACTAAATGGAAGTGTTTTACCTAGAGAATACAACTTCTTAGTAGTACCAAAAAAATTACTTTTTGAGTAGATGAGAATTTCTGCATTTCATTTGCTGCATTGTCTTCAGTATTAGCAATACTTGATGACTGCTAAATTCTTCTACCATGTGCACTGCAGTTACTAGTAACCTAAAGAGGAAAAGAACAGATAAATTTTCCAAAGAAACACAGTTTAAAATCTCCAGCAAAGACTGCAGCCATTTTCTATGTCTAGGAAGGAAAGAATGAACAGAGTACTTTGGGAAATACAGGAAAACAAATTCCCTCAAATTACAGACTTTTGTTCTGTGGACCATTCTTCTAAACAGTTATCTGTATTGCACAAAGAGATGTGAGTGTGTTAGATCAGCACGTATCACTCTGACCCTGGAAACCAGCGAGTCCATCAATTTTGAATTTAGACAAGAAGTAGGGAAGGTACTCTAAGACACTAACCAATTCACCATCAATCAGCAAGCTACAGATAACAGAATCAAACGTGTTGAACTGGTTCTGGAGCAAATAAAGCTAGTGACTTTTTCTGCCTCACACTGATTTTTACCACAAAATAAAATTTTTAAAGAAATCTAGGAAAAGCTTTTGGTACTAAGTCAGCTATTGCAAAACCAACACAGGCTTGCAGTATAACCAGATCTCTGAATAGAGGCAATTGTTCATTAAGAAAAGTCTGAAAATATGACTAATTGTAATTAATGCAGCAAATTCTGCCTAAAACTGCAGACTTTGAGAGACCCATGACTAATACTACCCCCAAATAGGACTTTGTAGCACAAGAAAAACAGGCAGAGAAAAATCTGCCACACAATACTATGCTCCAATTGCTAAATAAATGCTGAAGCGTTCCCTGCTGACAACCTTTCATATTGAAGAGGATGTACAGCAAACTGGGATAGAACAAGGCTCAGGCTGTTTCAGCTACTGCCAGTCTTAAAAAGGAAAAAGTAACACATACAACTGCATATATTCCTCAGGAGAAAGAAAGTTTTTTAACCATCCACTATGGAAGGAAGGCTGTAGCCTAAGAGACAGAGCTACAAGATGGCCTTGCATAACAGCATTCACATACCCCTTCATTACTGGATCCAGCCTTCTATGCAACTGTTTTAAAACAAACATGGCTTCACTAAGGGCAAATCATACCTGACAAATCTGGTGGCTTTCTACGACAGGATTAGAGCATTGGTGGATAAGGGAAGAGCAACTGACATCATCTACCTGGACATGTGCAAAGCATTTGACACTGTCCCGCACAACATCCTCATCTCTAAATTGGAGACATGGATTTGATGGACAGACCACACGGTGGATACGGAATTGGCTGCATGGTCGCTCTCAAAGAGTTGCCATCAACGGCTCGATGTCCGAGTGGAGACCAGTGGCAAGTAGCATTCCTCAGGGGTTGGTATTGGGACCAGCAGTGTTTAACACCTTTGTTGGCGACATGGACAGTGGGACTGAGTGCACCCTCAGTATGTTTGACAATGACACCAAGCTGTGTGATGTGGTCGACATGCTGGAGGGAAGTGATGCCATCCAGAGGGATCCGGACAGGCTTCAGAGGTGCGCCTGTGCAAACCTCATAAAGTTTAGCAAGGCCAAGTGCAAGGTCCTGCCCCTGGGTCAGGGCAATCCCAAGCACAAATACAGGCTGGCCAAAGAATGGACTGAGAGCAGCCCTGGGGAGAAGGACTTGCGGGTGTTGGTTGATGAGAAGCTCAACATGACCTGGCAATGTATGCTTGCAGCCCAGAAAGCCAACCATATCCTCGGCTGCATCAAAAGAAGCGTAACAAGCAGGTCAAGGGAGGTGATTCTGCCCCTCTACTCTGCTCTGGTGAGATCCCACCTGCAGCACTGTGTCCAGCTCTGAGGCCCCCCCAAAATAAGAAGGACATGGACCTGTTGGAGCGAGTCCAGAAGAGGGCCACAAAGATGATCACAGGGATGGAACACCTCTCCTATTAAAACAGGGTGAGAGAGTTGGGGTTATTCAGCCAAGAGAAAGCTCCAGGAAGACCTTATAGCAGCCTTCCAATACCTGAAGGGGACCTACAAGAAAGCTGGAGAGGTACTTTTTACAAGGGCATGTAGTAATAGGACAAGGGGTAATGGCTTTAAAGTGAAAGAGGGTAGATTTAGATTAAGGGAAGAAATTCTTCACCATGTGGGTGGTGAGGCACTGGAGCAGGTTTCCCAGGAAGTTGTGGATGCCCCTTCCCTGGAAGCATTCAAGGTCAGGGTGGATGGGGCTCTGAGCAACCTGTCTAGTGGAAGATGTCCCTGCCCTTCCCTGCAGGGGGGCTGGAACTAGATGATCTTTAAGGTCACTTCTAATCTAAACCATTCTATGATTCTATGAAACTGCTATGACAGTGTTTCCATAATGAAATAACACATTGCTACAAAGTTACAACTAGGAAACCTAATGCTCAGCTCATGGGTAGGCTCAGAAATTCTTCCAAACACTGCTACATTCTTAATTTCTGTGCAAGACTATGTATATATCATAAATAACACATAACTGTTAATAAGCTTACCTTTCTCTTACCTTGAATCCTGCCATAGGCCCAAGAGTATAAAATAATTTTGCAAAGGTTTCAGGATCATAATAATCATCTATAGTTTCAGAGAGCAGCTGTTTAGCAACTAAGCGGAATTCAGCATTGTCAAAACCCAGCTGCTCATACAATCCAAAAACAAGACTAATACTGTGTATATCAAGACAGGAGGCACTTTTAAGGAAAATCTTGTTGCATTTTTCTAGCAATGGATGATATGTCAGTTTAACATTTTGAAGAAACTGTAGTATTCTTTTGGCATAGTTGAAGTGGACTTCATCATTTTCTTCCAAGAGCTGTTCAGCCTTGTGTAGTAATCGATCTCGAAAACTCTGTGAGATAACATCAGATATACTGATCATCAAAATTGACAAGATCCTAAAAAATTAAAAAGATTTTACACTTACACATTGAATATGGTAAGTAACAAATTTTAGATTTCTTAAATAAACTATGCAAAGAAAGGAACGTTAGTCAGGGTGTTGCTGGCTCCTGTGTAATATGGAATTTTAAATCTAATGCAGAAAAAACAGCTGAGCAAAACCCATTTCTCCTACTGAAGTCAAAATTCTGCTCTCAGTGAACTTCTAAAATGATTGGGATTTTTCAACCATCCCTTACAAAGTTGTATGCGAGGAAAGCCTTTGCCTAATCACCCTGACTTGTCTGATTCAAATTTGCAAAAACATCTTTAATGTTCAATGGAAACTGAAGAAGTCCAAACAATTCTCAAGGACAGAATGGGGAGAAGAGTCATTGTCACTCCTAAAGAAATAATCCCTTCCTAAAGAAATAAAACTTATCACCCTAGGGAGAGTAATTTCTGTAAAGAATCACAGAATCTTTGGGTTGGAAGGGACCTTTAAAGGTCATCTAGTCCAACCCCCCTGCAATAAGCAGGGACATCATCCACTAGAAGAGGTTGCTCAGAGCCTCATCTAACATGACTGTGAATGTTTCCAGGGATGGGGCATCTGCCACCTCTCTGGGCAACCTGTGCCAGTGTTTCACCACCCTCCTTGTGAAAAATTGCTTCCCTACATCTAGTCTAAATCTCCCCTCTTTTAGTTTAAAACCATTACTCCCTGTCCGACTGCTACAGGCCCTGCTAAAAAGTCTGTCCCCATCTTTCTTAAAGGCCCCCCATAAGAAATGCAGTCCCATTCAATACATTTCATAAGCAGGCTTCTTGCATCTGCAAAAGTAAGAGTTGGGACTACTGGTGCTGTGTAAAGTAGAAAAAAGGAAAAGCAGCCTTTTCTATAATGGCCCAGGGGGAATAGAGGCAAGAAAAAGAATCTTGGACTTCTTTGACTAGGGCCAGCATTTAATTAATATTAGTATGAGGGTAATACGCTTAGACATACCAGCAAGAGAATTGATTAATTCAAATTGACAAAAAAAACCCCAAAATGCTATGAAGATAAATAAAAATAGCATTGCTTTATGACTCCTTGTTGCTATTCTCAATAGTAAACTAAATCCATGTTAGAGTACAGAAACTATTGATGTCAAGGAAGAAAAACATCTTCTGGAGAGTCAATAGCCTCTAAATTCTCAAAGAAGTCCATGTAAAATTTAGAATCAGGATAAAGCAATAGCTGCTGTTTTTCCATTGCAAGTAGAACATTAGTTTTAATTAAGTGTTTAAATTAGTCATATGAAAATTCTTTGCAAAATAATTGAGAAAATGCATTCACCTAAGCAGACCTGTCTACGAAAATCAATGCACAAATACAAATCACCTCTTCAGCACAAACCCCAAACTGAAGAAAAGCAACCTCCAGCTGAGAAAAACAGAAAGTGTTCAGCAAAGGCAGCCCAGTAATTGAAATATATTGCTTCTCCTGCTACTCATTTTCACTCTGACGGTTACCTTATATCCTGTATAGAATCCAGTTTCATGTCCACAATACGAGCTACTTTGCCAATTACGGGACTGAAATGTCTGCGTTGCTTGTATAAACACAGTGCAAATTTAGACAGAGCTGGCAAACTAAGCCTGTCAAGACATCAAAGAAAGACAGACAGAATATTTACGTTTTATTTCTAGTGAATAACTTCCAACAAGTATATAAAAGACAAGGTTATATTCAAATTACAAAACAAGGAAACAAAATATCTAAGCATTTTCTATTTGGTCACCTATAGTTATACCTTGGATTTAGCCAAATAACCTAGATATTTCATATTAAAGCATATTGTGCATATGGAGCTCTAAAAAAAATAAACAGAAGTTCTTAATTTAACCAAACCAGAATATGAAATCCATAAAGATTACATTCTCAAGCAATGGTGTGAAATAGCTAAAATGCATGTGAGCAATTTATTACCTGAATGTCATTTTATGTTCAATCTACACTGAACTTATTTACTTGTCAAGATGGCCCAGGTGTTAAGCTGGGTGAGACAATTCTGTAACGCTGGTGCCAAGACTGACACTAGCTTCTGCCATTAACCTGAGATTAAAGAATGAAAATTACAATACCCAAAAAATAATCAGAACCACCCAACAAAACCGAACAACAATGAAACACACAAAGGGAAAATGTTGATATTTTAATTCAAAAAGTTTTCACTACAACTGAGATGAGCAGGGTTCTAACAACTATTTACAAGTTGGACAGCAGCACTAGGATAAAACCGTAAATATTAAAACCTGCAATTTACTTCAAACACATAAATCTACACAATAGAGACAATATATTTCAAAATCTTTATGCTGCTCCCTGTTGTTGCCGTATCTGAAACTCTCAAGCATTAGTGTACCAAAGTCCATCAAAACTCAAAGCCTCCATATGTATAAAAATACAACTTCAAAAATACAACTGACATTGAAAATACTCACATAATGTTTAAAACATCTTGTAAATACTCTTTGAGAACTCTGTAGCCTCACGTGAAGCACATCACACTTTCAACTTATACCTTTCACAAAGCATAGTGGTACAGTACTTGCCTGTCTAACCTTTTCCATGCTTCTGTAACAAGCACTTCTGCTAAAGAATCGTGGTCTTCAACATTAAGCCTTCAGAAGAAAGACATAATAGTTTCAAGTTTGCTTTGAAAGTTATAAAGAAGGAAGACATATGTCCTTTCACTATCACAATGCTTTACTCTTCTATTGCTCCCTCCATTCAAGCAGATTATAAACATTTGTAAATTAATAATCATAACTCCATTTACTGGGAGTGCAAAAGTGATCAGTTCTGCCTGCACCTCAAAACTGCGGCACAGGACATTAAGTTGTTTGTGTCACACAGTCAGGAGTACAGAAGCTGGAACAGGCCACTCTCCAAATCTCCTTAGAGGATGGCTTTGTAGTCAAAATTCCATCTCTTTTTATTACCAACTACAAAATGTATAGACGCAGAATTCAACATAATGCTGCTTACCTCAGAATACTATATAGGGTGTCCACTATGGCCTCATCTTCCATGTGTTCCACCTTGTTTTCTGCTAAAACGCAAAGGGTAAGAAACTGGGAGTGATTTCTGATATAGTCACTAGTCCTTAAAAACAGCGGCCTCTTCTTTTGCAATTGCCACAGCATATTCAATGCAATTCCCACATGTTTTTCAGAAAGCCTGGCCTTGTTCCTTCCAACAAGGCTGAACACTTCATCTTCATGCGTGCATTTATTTATCTGGCTCAAAAGCAGATCACTGCTCAAAGTCCGAGCTTGGTAACATCTCAGCCTAAAAAAGCAAACCTGCCTCAAACAAAGCATTTTGCTATGCCTACCAGCTATCTTTAAAGTGTCCAAAAAGATTCTTCTTTCACTTTTCACAGTAAACTATGTTGTTACAAAGAACAAATTCAAGTATTTGAAAAACAGAAGATCATTTTTCTTTCATCGTGTATGGTCACTGTATTAAGAATTCAATTCTGAGGTATCTGTAATGAGATAGAATTAAAGCAATTAAGTACAGTCATAACTACTAGCTAAAAATCAATGTCTCTACCTTTTAATGTTCTGAGTAAGGTAAGCTTGAGAAGAACCTACCGCCTGGATTCTTCTCAGAGAAGTTCCCAACAATGAACACTGACATGCTTACAAGCACTATGAAAAGTTAGTCCACTTGGTGAGTTTTCAAATTTAGAAACCTGCCTTTAAAAGGCACATGTGCTACTACTGAGAAGGCAAAGCTGAGCTTTTTAACACGTAGGTGCTGCACAACTAAGTCAAGTGAGGCTTGCTCTTACTAGGCCACTCCATAATCCCAAACTGGGGTCTGGGAACTGCCAGAAAATACAACTATCGGTGGTAAAAGAAAGTAACAGGGCAAGAGCTCCTGAGCTGGCATCACCGGATTCCTCTGGCTCTATATGTGCATCCATCCCACAGTGGTATTTACTGTACCCTGTCTATGAGCCTCTCCCAGTTTCCTTTCCGCTCTGCTCTCTTTAGTATGTGGTCTATGTCTTGTAAACACGTGAAGATTTTCATATATGGCTTCTAGTCAGGAAGGTTTGCAATAATGGATACTGATCAGTCACAACGCATCAGCTGAAATCACCCACTGCGTAGAAGAAAAGCATCCTAATTCCCCAAATTACAGTGGAAGCTACAGCCTTATCTATTGAAATTCAGTAAATATTGATTTATTTTCTTAATATATGCCCCGATTTGTATGCAGTGCTAACAATTATGTATTCTACAACCTACGAAATTGGTTCCAAGCTGCAGAATATTAACCAATGGTGGTAAACGTCATGGTAAAAACCACCAGAAAAGACACATCAAATTCCCTTAACTCGGAGATCATGAAAAAGTCTAGAAGTCTTGCTTTAAGAGATATAATCATTAACAACAAAAATTACCAACATACCTTCAGCAAACTTGAATGCTTTTCAACTGTAGGCATGATTCCATCAGTGCAACATTATCAAGGTGATGGCAGCAGCATGCACTAGGTCTACTGGGAAAGAAAACAACTTATTTGAGCAGCCTATGTAAGATACCAAAATCATTCCACAAAATTGGATATAGCTGGATTTCTTTTGATATCTGCACACCCAACTTCAGTGAATAAAAAGTCATATGACATACTGTACTACCCTGCTGTTGCTGACACTGGGGCAAATACAAGGAAAGCTAAAATGAAGTAATTTTAATTTATGATGTGTTATAATATGAAATGTTTTCTTCCCTACGCAAAATGAAAGCATACAAAAATAAAAGGTAAAAATTTTCCAGATATTATGTACTAAGTACCTTTTATAATAATGATTTGCTTTATAGTCCCTTTTCAGAGATTGTTTCTATTGCTTCTATTTGTTGCATACAATAGTTGTCTTTACAGAGAATTTATTCTACTTTATCATTGAGAAAAGTTGTGTGTCATTATTTATTCCATGTAATCTCCATACGAAGTACTTTTAGCTCTTCCCTCTTAGTACACAGCCCCGACCTTTTAGAAGTAGCTGGGACTGCTTATGAGATTTTACAATGTGTATTAAATAAGCTAAATACAGAACAAAGGTTGGTCGAGCCACTGTTAAATCACAATCTAGTAATCTTCCACAAAGTCTTAAGTACTAAGTTAACCACACTTACCAGATCATTTGACAATTTTTTTACCCCACAGACTTCCAGTTAATTAAAAATACTTTTTCTGTTCCCTTTTGGCATGTAGATGGAGCAAATCAGATACAGTGGCAACAAACAAAAGCAGAAGTGATTGACTGTTCCACCAACATCTTCTAAGCATAATGCGCAATACAGAGTTATCAGAATTATTGAGCTATACAAACTACCTAGTTTAAAGAGAGAAAAAACACATTTCCCCTCTAATGATGTGATGGTAAAGTACAGCTTGAAAACCAGCACAAATTTTTCACCTTTTTTTATGTCCGTGTCCAGAGTCCTAGCTACAAATGAACAGGGTTTTTTTTTTCTTAAACCTGTTTTAGAGAACTAAGACAGCATCACACAAATACCTTTAAGAGAATACTCATATATTTAAACTTGTTTTTAGGATTTCATGTACTGTTTTATAGAACATTATGCAAAGGTTTTTTAATAGTGAATTTTTGCCTTGCTTACTGTTCTATATTTTCGTATGTCCATCCAACAGAAAAAATAGTTACAATATCAATTCACGCTTACTCCCCACAGTACTGGCAAGCTAAGTTGCCAGAAGAAAGGATGAAGTAGATACCTGAAGAGAATATAAAAACTTCAGGCTGAAATAATTTCCCTGTAAGCCCTGGTAACACATGCTTTCCCCTTCTCATGCTGCAGTGGACCTTGCATCACCTGTCCTAATGACTGGGAACCAGAATCTCTATCGAAAACAGCCCACAGGAAGCTTACAAATATTTCTTTCTGGATGGTATTTAGCAGATGCATGTGATTTACCACAAACTTGTATGCAATTTTAAATTGCAATTAATTCTAAAATCCTATAAAAAGGAAATCAATAGGAAACGTTGGATGTTTCAAAACTTACAAATACATAGATTAAAAATAGGAGATTTGTATCTACTTAAAGAACCATTTCTAAAGCATTCTACTTACCATACAAAAAAAAATACACTAAAAGGATAAGAAATTCTTTAAAATTATTTCCTATCAGTTGAAACACAACAAGCATTTTCAAGGTTGTATTAGAAACTACAGTAAGCGAGGAAGTCTTCCACAAACTAGAAAATGTGGACGCCTCGCCACTCCCCCAAGTATAAAAATTATTAAAGATTTAAGTAACCAAGTGTTAAGAGAGCTGCTTGTGCTGTGTAGGGCTGTTCTTCACCTGCCTACCAGAGACACGTCAGTTTTCGTGAGCCATGCCATAGGCAGTACAACATCTCTCTCAGGCTGTACCAGCAGCGGCCTACCTCACGTCCTGCTTTTGCCCCCCCCCGCCGGGGCTGCCTCCGTGCCGCGCTGCTGCCGGGTCACCCGCGGAAAGCGGGTGTGACCTGCGGGTGGCCCCCTCCTTTCCTGCGGCGAGATTTTGACCCAGAAGCGCTTCAGAAGGAGCGGGGGAAGGGGCTGAGCCGCCACACAGGCCTCGAGGCAGCGGCGGGCGGAGAGGGGGAGGCCAGGGCCGCGCTGCCGCCCACCCACACGCAAGGGACAAACCGCGGCGTTAGCCTCGTTCCCCGCGGCCGCTCTGCGCTCCCTCGGCCGCGTTCAGCCTAAGGGTGGCTGCATACGTGCTGGAAGAGAGCACTGACATG
>NW_010561273.1:0-57087 GCF_000687285.1 Phaethon lepturus | reverse complement strand
CTGCCTTCGCCCCTGCCTTCTGGGGCGCGCTTTCGGTGGGAGCGGCAGTTTCAAAGCAGCGTGGGTAGGAGCTCTGCTGTGGCTGAGGAGAAGTGTCGGGCAAGAGGATTTCCAGAACGTATGTTGGTGCAAAATAGTTGATTATTCAATTGATAAACTGATAAACTGCCCTCAGCCACTCTCTCAAAGTCCTCTCCCGACGTCAGCATCTGGAAAATGAGTATAGTTGCATTTTGTAAACGGGAGCCTTACACCGAAGAAACTGGGGTAGCAAATCAAGAAAGCTCAGCCTGTGTCTAAAAGTAATAAAAGCCCTTTGGAGAATGAGCATTCAATGAGACAAAAAATGCTCAGCTATTCTATCTAGCATGAGATATGTTTGCTTATTTTCAAGTTCACTTTTGCCTATTTTAAGGTTGCAGTTAACAAAGGAGATTAAGTTCACTAGCTAACCAGTTAAGTAACTTAGTTAAGTTTAAACTAAGTTTACTTAGTTCCCTGGGTGAACTACCTAAGCTGAACACTTTTGCCTATTTTAAGGTTGCAGTTAACAAAGGAGATTAAGTTCACTAGCTAACCAGTTAAGTAACTGTTTACTTAGTTCCCTGGGTGAACTACTTAAGCTGAATCCAACTAGCAGATTGTGTTCCTTATTGAAACATCCTTTTGTATCAGCTGTAGGGGAGTGGTTGAAAAGATGGATAGTATGGATGATTGACTTCTTGGAACATATATTTGTGTTCTTTCCAGACTGATTCTTTTACTGGAAATTTTCCCAATTTTTTCAAGCATTTGTTGTGAACCTACTGTTTTCCCAGAAATCCTCTAACTTGAGAATAGTAATAAATTCTGTATCTCATTAAAAATAGGAAAGACAATTCAGCTCAAACTCCAGAGATGTTACAGCTTAGAGAACATACTGTGAGATAGGGACTGATACTTAATGAGAAGCAAGGCAGGGGATGATTAGCTAAGGGGAAACATTCTGAGCATATATTAACGACAGAGTTAAGGACAGCATTCAAAAATGTGAACGGAAGTAGTTAACTGTGGACACTAGGAACTTAAGATATTTGACATCCATGTGTGTTTGGGCTTTAAAAAAACAAGTGTCTAATTACCTCAAGTGATGACAGTCAATCAGATGACATACCATCAAATGACAGTAGGTCAAACCATCCTGAAGAAGGGTCATTTTTGGCTTTAGAAGAAAAAAAAGCACCTAACAAATAGAATAGATAAGCACTAGGGGTCAGTCTTGTTCCAGATCTGAATCTTCCCAATGTTTAAGTAGCAGATTTTTAGAGAAAATAATGGAATTATTTTCTCTTTACAATTGTGGCAAGTATTATGGGGTATATGAGCTGTATGTGGAGAATGGAGGGCAGCAGCAGGAAAAAAGCATTCTATTTTATAGATTAAAATAAATGTTAAAATCATTTATACATGTGGCAGAGAGGTTTTTTTCCTGATGTATTGTATTACCATACATTTGTGTATGTTTAAAACAGGCACTTGCTTTTTAAAGGTCAGTCGTTTGTATTTTATATTAACCTGGCTTAATCCCCTTCTGCTCCTAGAGAGCAGGAAATGGATTTTATATGCACAAGTACAATAGTAACATAGAATCAATATATTAACTTTTTCCTAAGAGTTTTTATTTTATGTTGGAGAAATAGTCACTGTACAAAAACACTATAATCAACAGCAAATCCTCAGTAAGTTGGGTTTTTTTGGAAGGGAAATTCCCCTGTTTTCTAGGGAAATAGAATGTGTAACCATTTTTCTATTTAAGATATTTTTACTGGAAAATTAACTTAATCTAGCTTTTTTCCCCACTATAGGAAAAGACGACTATGAAAACAGGAAGAGAAGAGGATGTGGAGAAAATGATGGAAACAGGAAGAGCAGAGCAGGTAAAACTTTGTGATTCTTGTGTTTTTAAAAACCCAGGACTTTTATTTCAAGTGAAACTAATAATGCAAACTGAATTATTCTTGATTCACATATGTTTGGCAGCTCATTTGAGCCTGCCTGCATCTCAGATCTACAGATGAGGATTTTCCCTGGTGAATACCTTGCAGTCCCTTAGGATGGATTTCAACTAGGATGCAAGATTTATTTCTTGTAGTCTGCTTCATATATTTCTGCTAGGCTTTGCATTTCTGGGTAGAAATAGACGTCAGGCTTCTGTTATGACAAATGGATGTCTAACCGAGTTAGATGTACTGGCTCTCAGGGTAAATATGCCACAGGAATCCATATTCCCAGTATCATAACTGGTATTTCATGTGCAGGTATATAATATGCTGAAGTAGGATCACAAATGTTGGCCATTTAGACTTTTAGACTTAGAGCAGTGTCCCTGTGATACTAGATGCTTTGTTTAACTAATAGAGGTGCTTGCTGTCAGAGTTTTTACAGGTTAGGTTTCAAGGCGTTGACTGTATTAATAAACCTTAATGGTCCCTGACCAGCCTCATCCGGGGCCTCCAGCCACACCCCTTACCCATGGGCCCAGGAAAGCCATTTCAGCTCAGCCCGAGGCCTTCAGTCCTTTCCTGAGCTAACTCTCAGGGCTCAGTGAGGGCTAACTACTTCCTGAGGGATGGATATGATGATCTGACTGGGAGCACAAGGACCTCACCAGCAGCACCAGCCCAGAGGTTGTGGCTAGTGGGTTTCACAGTTCTATCTGAAAAGGAAAGGAATGATGAAACTTGGGAACCTTGGATGGTGCTCCAGACTCTGGAGAGAAATATGCTCTAATAATTCAAGATTTTTCCCTTGTCCTTTGAAACAGTGACCTCATTTGTTATGCTATGGTCTGCTTTTTGTTGTCTCTCCCTACTTCTGACCCACTGTTCTAGATCCTTTCCTTTGCAAGTCCTGTTGTGTAAGCAAATACACAGTGCCACAGGGTGGGCCAAACTTGCTGCATGCCAATTACTTTGTGGTAATTTTAAATGAAGGTCACTGGGTAAAAAACAGGTTAAACAAAGGATAGGTGTTGCTATCCTATGTAGTAGGTGTCCCAGGGCTTTTATAGGGGCTGATGCCTCTTGGTGGTTCCAGTTTCCGTATTAAAAACATACGCACAGTAATATTTCATACATAACTGGGCCATCATTATGCAGTAGTAATCAGAGGTTCTGTTAACCACATTCCTCCAAAACTTGTGTATATGTATAGTCAGCTATAAAATTGTATATACATTTTGAATAGTTACTGTTTTCAGTCAATGAAGAAATAAGTAGCACTTCTGGTGGTTTTTGAACCGGACTCTCAAATCCTGTTTGCTTTATGAGGTGGGAAGAAATGAAAATCATAAAGTAGCTATATATAATATTATATATATGTAAAATTATAGATAATATATGTGATTACCCAAGATGTACCAGTGGCAGAACCACTTCATACTTGTCCTTTTTTTTGCAGTCAATCCCAAAACAAGCTTTATTGGAAGGAGTATAGTGGATCAGGTGAACAGGATAGCTGCTCTTATGAGTCTTCTGATTACTTTTTATCCTTATTTCCCTTTTTTTTTCCCCTCTAAGAAGGAAAAAACAGTCCCTGAATTCTGTATTCTGGGGTAAAAAAAGCTACTGTGGGACCAAAATGAATTTAAGTGGAGATCAATAGTGATGATAGTGATTTATTAGTTAAATCAGAATCTCACTTAGGACTGCATCTTCCTTTGTTGAGACACTAACTTGAGAAGTTTTAAATACATTTTATTGATACAGCTTTGTTGTTTGAAACATAACACCACAGTTAATGCCTGTCTTGTTCTACCACTTTCAAAGGCCAATTTTATTGGACTGCAGAACAGCAGAATCTGGGGGTAAACAGTAAAGTTTAACTTTGCCTTCATGTATTAAAATAAATAAATCCCACTGACTTCAGTAGTACTGGTATTCAGACAAATAGACAAGGAATTGGTCTCTGTGAATTGTGTTTTGGGAAAGCTGTTTGTATTATGATAAACAAAGGAGCAAACTTGTGTATTAAACTTTTGCAACAGAAATATCTTCTTTATGTCTTGAAATTTGAGGTGTGTGGATCTTTTAATAGTAGCTAGTCTTACCTTGTATATGACAAAGACTTTTATGTGTAGGTATAAGTAATGCTGGGTTGATGGACTCAGGTTTCAGTTGAGATAGTGAGATAAACTGTGTAAGTTCGATCCATATGCGTCACATCTTACTTAAATTATACTGATGTTTAAAACATGCAGGGTGTTAAGAATTTTATATATGTATCATGAAAGCCTACCTGAAATCTGTTTCAGCCATTTAAACGTAATTTGCTTGCTGGCAAGTATTTTGTAATAACTGTATCCAGAATTGCACCTTTTCCCATTTGACAATCCTGATGATGTTGGCTTAGGGACACTTTTAAAGATTTACTGACATTGACTGATCAGCTATCAGAGAATTTTTCTGGCATCTGAGTCGCTCTTATGGACCAGACATGGGCCAGGACAAAGTGCTTGTTTTGTTACCGCAGAAAAAGGGCAAAAACTCATAAGTTACTTTGCATGCAGATTTTGTTCCAAGCTGTTTCTTCTCTTTTTGACAGAGGGAGAAAGGCGTTACAAAAACATGATAGAAGGAGGAAAGTAATTTGATTTTTGGTTCCCTCACACTTGCCTCTGAAACAGGAAAGGATTTGATTCCAAGTTAAAGCTCATCAGAATCCCTGTTTATTTCCTCATTTGAGAACAGTACATATTCCTTCAATATTATATTATTATAAAACCAGACCTGAACACCAAATTTGGAAGAATGTGATGAACAGAACATCTAATTTTTGTTTTGTAATAACGGTCCAATCCACCATCAAAGTAAGAGAAAGAACACGCGCTTATATAATGATAGTTTATGTGCTATGATTTTCCAGATTCAAAGGTTGAGAAGACAAAAGTTTGTAGAACAAAGGTCTCTAAACTTTGTTATGCATACCATATTCTTACTCAGTTGGCTGAGTAAGAAGGACTGTGAAGAGGATTTATAAAGATTTCAGAAGCTACATAGTCTGCATAATCAACAAGCAGGAGGTACCAAAAATGGAAGATTTACAGTCCTTTACTCATATATGACTTGTTTTTTATAATAAAAAGGTAATTAGTTAATGCGTCTGGGCAGCAAAGCTATAAACCTGTGTACAGGTACTCAGATGAATATGAGCCAGCAGCATGCCTAGGTGGCCAAGAAGGCTAATAGCATCCTGGCTTGTATCCTAAATAGTGTGGCCAGCAGGAGTAGGGAAGTGATTGTGCCCCTGTACTCAGCACTGGCGAGGCTGCACCTTGAACACTGTGTTCAGTTTTGGGCCCCTCACTACAAGAAGGACATTTAGTTGCTGGAGCGTGTCCAGAGAAGGGCAACAAAGCTGGTGAGGGGTCTGGAGCACAAGTCTTATGAAGAGTGGCTGAGGGAACTGGGGTTGTTTAGTCTGGAGAAGAGGAGGCTAAAAGGAGACCTTACTGCTCTCTACAACTACCTGAAAGGGGGTTGTGCCGAGGTGGGTGTTGGTTTCTTCTCCCAAGTAACAAGCAATAGGACAAGAGGAAATGGCCTCAAGTTGCGCCAGGGTAGGTTTAGATTGGATATTAGGAAAAATTTCTTCACCAAAAGGTTTGTCAAGCATTGGAACAGGCTGCCCAGGGAAGTGGTTGAGTCACCATGCCCCGGAGGTATTTAAAAGATGTGTAGATGTGGTGGTTAGGGACATGGTTTAGTGTTGGGCTTGGCAGTGCTAGGTTAATGGTTGGACTTGGTGATCTTAAAGGTCTTTTCCAACCTAAATGATTCTGTGATTCTGTAGGCTTACAGTAGTGCCATGACTACCTTCTCTCATAATTTAAAACTAATGCAGCAATAATAATTCAAGCAGAAGTGTGTTTTCTGTTTAGGCTTTTAATTTGTATTTTAAACTATCTTTGCTGTATACTGCCCCAAGTTAAAAAACATGCTGTAATCTACTTGTGTTCCATGTGGTTCTCACAGAACACACACTTGTGTAGTGCACTTAAGTTATGTTTTGTGGCATCCTCGCTTTGTCATCTATAGGTGATCCCTAAATCATTTAGAAGAAAAAATAGGTCAAATTCTCATTGAGAAGCTCTGACATTATCTGCTGAAATCCTGGTATTGAAACCAAGTGGGTTTTTTGAGTGGTGGAACTAATGAACTGTCATCTATGAATTTATGTTCTGTGGTTGCATTTTCTGGTGCATGGGATCTGATTGAACCTTTTCCAGTGTTTGAAGTATTGACTAACAATAGTACTAGTCTGTACTCAGAATAATTTACCACTGACCAATTATGTTCTGCTAACACACTGTCGTGTACCAAAGCCTCAATTTCCATTCTAACCCCCCAAAATACATAAACAGCCTGCTTGAAAAAATCTCAGTGGTTTATTCCTTTCCCAGTGTACCTGAAGATCTGAGCTCCTCTGCTCTGTCTATGCCTGTGTGTCTCAAGTCTCTGTCCAGCCATGCATTCAGGTCCAGTGTGTCATCTGCTGTTCAGCAGAAAAAACATAAATGTTACTGTCTGTCTAGTTGAGTGATAACACAGGTAACTTATTGTAAGTATTTTTAAAACTTTTTGTATTTTGCTTAACTTGCTTTCAATTTTCACTCAGTTTTCTTCTTTTTCTGAAGCAGGTGCTATGAAATTGCTGTAGCCCTTTGTGTTCTCTTGATTGTCCTAATAAGTTCATCAATTTTATCAAAATTTTACATATAATTAAGTTCCTACACTTTTTTCTCAAATTGATGACCATGTAGAGAAGATACTATAGCCAGTTAAACTTAAGTGTGAGTACATGTCTTATCAGATACCAGACAATTGACAATGGCATATACTTATGCCCTAGCTACAAAAAAAGTTTCAGTCACAGGCAGCAGCATCTTGGACGCTAATGGCAGGTGAATAAAGAAACTATACTTAGCCATTCCTGTGTACAAGGCTCTGTTTCTTACCTTTTCTTATCCATGTTCTGTCTGGGCTAAACTTTTCTTCCCTGTTTAGCATCTCCCAGGAGCTGTGATCATCTTTGTTTTCCTTCCTGGACCTTCCTTTCTCCTGTGCTGAGTTTCTCAGTCTTAATTTCCTCTCATTCCTGGACTGAAGATTCTTACTGCCCGGGAGATTGAGTCCCTCCTTTCCTCCCAGCAATTTAAGAATTTAAGACCCGTCCCAAGGTCTTCTCTTCTTACACCTTCTCACCCCTCCTTCTCCCCACTGCCTGCAGGCTTTCTTCTTCTGCCCTGATCTTTTTCCTCTTGGAGTGTTTATTCTTGACAGTGCTTTATCTCTTTTTGCCCTCACTGAGGATTTTCTTTTTTTTCTTTTGCCCTGTCCTTAGCTGACACCAGATAATCCTCCTTCCCAATTCCGATAGTCCTAAGGAAGCTCTTTTTCAAACCCACCACTAGCAAAGTAGAAGCATCTTGCCCGACAAGGACAGAAGGTACTGCCTGCCCTGCATGGGGCAGGGGAAGAGGCAGCCTCATGTCCCCTCCAGTGGGCAGCAAGCCAGTGTGAGCAGAGATGGGGACCCTTGTTCTGGCTGTAGCGACACGTCAAAGGAGAGTTGAGCAGCTCTCAGCTTCTCTTACCTGTTCTTTCTCCCTCTTCCTCTTCTCCACCTCTCTGACTTTACCCTACTTGGCTTCTCCTTCCCCTTTCTCTTCTAGACTAGTTTAAACACGTCCTCTAACCATTTTCTTCTTGAATAACACTTTACTGAACCATTCTTCTTTAAAAATCACATTATCTTAATAGATGGCCTTTTCTGTGCCCTTTTTTTTGCCTTTTTTGTCCTTTAATTTCTTTTTACATGTAGAAGGCTGGTCTCTTTGAAGAGAGGGAACTGCTTGCAGATTAAAAAAAAAAAAAAAAGACCTGTAATATTGTCGGTTTTCTTCTGGCACCTCTCCAGTGCCTCCAGTGTACCTTGAGGGGGACTGACCAGTCTCTTTGCCTAAGGCAGGGGACCGGGTCCTGGACGCAGCTCCCGGGCTTGGCTGTGCTCAAGTGTGCCTTTTGGCTGGAAGAACTGTTCCATTCTGCGTTCAGCACGGCAGCAAAAATTCAACAAGCTTTTCTTCATCTTTCTATTGGTCCATCCGGACTTAGAGAGGATTGCCAAAATAACAGCGCTTATGAAAGGTGCGCACATCGTCCTCTCTGATGACCTCTGCAATCCTTTGGCAGCCCAGGAAGGTAACATGATTTAATCTGCAGACGATCTCTATTAACAGATCGCCAGGAAAGGCTGTGCTGCTGCCCGTATGGCTGGCTCAGCGTCTCCTCTGGGGAATCTGTAGCATCCAGCCGCTGGCATCTTCTCCTGGCAGAAGCTCAACCATTTGAAGAGAAGGGGAGGGGGGAAAAAAAAAATCCCGATCAGGATGTTTGCACATGCTGTTCGCTGCCTCCTCGCCTGGGTGTTTCGCTGAAGGGTTAGGACATCTGTACAGAAGGAGAGCGGCGGCGGCTGGAGCGTGCCCTGCTCGGGGCCGAAGTTGTTCCAGCGCCATGGGGGTTTGAGTGCGTGCAACGCACCGGGCAGGCCGGCAGCAGCGACGGGATCGTACTCCCCACAGCGTACACAGACGGACTTGCTTAAAATGTTTCAAGCCTAATGGCCTCTGGCATAAAGAAGATTCATCAGCCCGGGACTTGCAATGGATCTGAAGCCGCTCACAGGAGCTCGGCAGAGGAATGCAATCAGGAAATGCACATGAAAATGTGCAAGAAGATTGCCCAGCTCACTAAGGTACGTCTGGCTGTTGCAGCCTTCACAGGGAGGTGAGGCTGCTCTGGCCGGGGGCGGCGGGGCTGGCTCCGAGCTGCCCCGAGCTGCCGCCTCTGATGGCCCCTGTCTGAGAGGAGGGAGGGGAAACGGGCCCTCTCTTGCAGGGCGGTTGCCGAAAACATCGGTATGGCCAAACTTCCTTTCAAACAGTTCCCCCGCGGGTGCCACAGACCAACCTCAGCTGGTTGCCTTTGTGGCTGACGATCGACGTTTCTCACTTAACCGGTCTAATTAGCGTGCAACCATAGCGAGAAGGGCTCAAGCTCTGCGAAAGACGTAGGGTCTGTCCGTGTGCTGCTCACAGGGATTGACGGTATCAGCTTTTTTTACTGAATTACGAAGACGGCAATTCATTTGCGTTTTATAAATTCTCGAGTAACATTGTTGCAATGCTGCAGCAGAACTGTGATGACTGAAGTACAGCGTTATTTGTTGTCTTGTACTTAATTGTTCTTGATGTGCATAAGTAGAAATACTTAAGTGACCTTCGCAAAAGACAGGAGTTGGAGAAGCAGCAGGATTAAATTACCTAGTATATTGCGCCTAAACTTTTAGTTAATACTGAGCTACACTGCTAAATATTTTGAACATTTTCCACACCGTGTTAAGAAATAAGAGAAAATCTGTAGGAGGTGGCAGTTACCTTTTAAACTATTTTTATGCTTCATCTTTGTCAATGAGAAAAACCTATTTCGTACCCTTGTTTACTAATCCAGCTTTTACATGTTCTTTAACTTCACTGCAATCGGTAAAGACATTTTAGCAATGAAGAAACACTGACAATGAAAAAACACTGACTAAAAATACAGGTCTAACAGTAGAAAATCATTAAGATGTTAAGTTAGAATGGCTATGAATACATACACAAGTGCTACCTATATTTATGCATATACTTACTATATTATAGTTACTGTGCTGTACCAATACTTACTTTACCAGTGCTTTGATTGCGTGTTTGTATAACAGTATTTGTACACAATATGATCCTTACTTGTTGCCCATGAATGCACACATTACCCTTCAATGTACATTTTCATTCCGTCGTAATTGAAGGAAAACTATCCAAATAAAAATACGTTTTTTAAACTATTTTGAATGCAGATATGCAATGAACAGAGCAGTGAAGTCTGTAAAAATTCTTAGAGGGAAGCACTTTCTGTTTATTGATAACATTCCTGATTCCTCAACCACATTGAAATGTACATGGAAGATGACTGTAAATTAGATTAAGATGTCCTAAGTCATTCCCTTGTTTTCTGTCTGGTACTGACTTGCTACCCTTGATCAATGTTGCACACTATGTAAAGTTTGTCCGTAAGTATCACTCAAAAAAAAAAAAAAAATCAAAGTATTACCTTTTCTAGTAAAAAAGCAATAGCTGGGTCTCTATTAATTGATACCTTATAATAGTAACAAGAGTTGAGGAATCACCAACTCCCTCTTTCTGTATGGTCCATTTCTCATTTTCTGTAGAGATTTCTGTGCCTTCCTTTTTAGATAAAGTGATTCTTTTTAAAGTCTCTCTAATATCTATTAAATTTTGAGGGGAAAAAAAATTCCTTTCTCAAAACTCTTATATTACTTTATAAAGCTTGTTTTTGGGTTGGGGAAGAAAGTTCTGCTATTTTAGCAGCAAAAGGAACAAAATCATCTATGCAAAGGATCATGGCAAAATTGTATTGCAGTGGGTTATTTTCAGATGCTTTTGCTAAATTTCTCTGTTAAAATATGGGTGGGGTGATTTCTTTACTTTTAATAGAATTTCCCCTCTGGATACTTTTGAGTCATGTGAAATGAAGATGATTTATACCTGAAGCTCAAAAAAGTGCTTCCAAAAAGCAGATAATTCTGTTTTGGAACGTGGCCTTTAAGAAGCAATTTTCTCTGCAATAACACTACACTTACAGAGAACTCATGGCAGAATTGTAATTTTAATCATATTCTTTCCCTTCTAAATTCTGGGTAGACTCATGCTGTACCAACAGCAAACATCTGAGAAGCAAAATCTGAGACCGCATTAGCTGAAAAATGGCTATATGGAAAATTTGTTATAATCATTTTTGGTCTAAGAACTTTGAGAGCTCCCTTTTGAATCACTGTTTTCTTGGATATACTACAGTCAGGATCATTGTAGTAAAATCCCTCTGGCCTTTAAATTGCCTGTAGTGCTTTCCATTCCCATTTCTAACCTCGTATGTGATACTACTGTCTGCTGTTACACAGCTGCAGCTTCCTGTCTCAGTGATGTTAGATTTTCATTGATGGGGAGGTAATGGTCTAATTACTCATCCAACTCTGCATTGTGCTGGGAGAAATGAATACAAAATGTTTAAATTAGGTGTAGGATACAGAGCTAGTCTTACATTCTCTCTTTGTTACATAGTAGTGGCCGCCTCCTACTTTCAAAGCCTAAGGAGGGATGTGCATGGACAAGCAGAACCACACTGGGTGAAGTGATTGAGTGTCCATTCTTGCATGAAGTGCTGATTACATTGTAAGACGTGGGTTGGTACAGGGAGTTCCCATACGTAGTCAGGACACAGAGATCCTGAAAGCTGCCACCATTCTACTGCCCTGCTATTTCTGCTTTTGGAGAGGTAGAATATGGTAAGTTTTCATACCTTCAGTTGTGCATTTTTCTGTTCTGCACCTTTTTGGCTGTAGCAGCAAAAATACAAACCTGTAGAAATGTTTTGTTTGCTTTGGGTAGCAAACTACTCCTTTTTGTAGCCCATTTATCAGTACTTTTAGAAGCCTGGCCCTTCTCACAAAGATTGACTTTTTCCACTGTTGTCATGTAGAACATACATTGTTTTTCCACATTGAGCTACCACAACAAGCAAAACCAACAAGCATATTTTTAGCAGAGCCTGTTGCAATAGGACAAGGGGTAATGGTTTTAAACTAGGAGGGTAGCTTTAGACTACATATGAAGAAGAAATTTTTCACAATATGGGTGGTGAACACTGGCACAGGTTGCCCAGAGAGGTGGTAGATGCCCCATCCCTGGAAACATTCAAGGTCAGCGTGGATGAGGCTATGAGCAGCTTGGTATAGTTGAAGATGTCCCTGCTCATTGCGGGGAGCTTGGACTAGATGACCTTTCAAGGTCCCTTCCATCCTAAACTATTCTATGATATTTGTAAGTTCAGTCAGGCTCCCTGTTCTGCTCTGCCTCTGTTTTTCCCCAAAAGTAATGTGCCCTTTGGATTTCAAGGCAGAACTGGCCACAGATTCTTGTTTACCATTAGACATCTGTCTGCCCACGTTTGAAGTATACTAATGAAAATACGTCAGGGTTTTATTATTAATTGTACAGTTTAGGTTTTGCTTTTAAAGCCTCAGCTCACATTGCTAAATGAGTATGTGGGATAACCAGGTTTTGTTTGAAAAATATATGTATTTTTAAAAAGGATATATTAAAAAGTGCAAACTGAATTTTTTTGTTCCCATGGATGCAGGTGTAAAGTTTAAAAGCCCTGGTAAGATTATTGAGTTTGGATGAGAGCTGTCTAGGCCATCTGAATTTTACCTTAAAATCTGGTAGCATTGCAGCTATTTCCAGATGAGCTATCCTTTGATTTATGAACTTGCACAAAGTAAAATGGAAACATTCTGCTTGTAAATGGGAAGGGCCACCTGTAGTTATCATTCACATATACGAATCGCACATTTAGTTGGTAGGTGCCTTTCTGCAACACTAGTGCATTCAAATTAATAGGGACTTGAAGTTAGTGTATTCTTATGATTTTATCAGAATGCATGACTTTGTACCAGTAATTAAGTTTAGACTTCTCCATCAGACATTGGACCTTTGGCATGCTGTCTTGTGTTTGCCAGTTTTTTGTATTTCTGATCTGTTTAGCAATAACATGACGTTTAAAATGCACGGTGACTTTTATAAGACACTTTGTGTTTCATTCCCTGCTGCCTCAAACTACAGATTTCTGACATCCACTGGCTCTTACAGGATTTACATGTGCTTATGGATTCTCAAGGCTGTCCTTTTTACTTGAGATGGGATGAGAAATGCAAATGAACTCTTGAAGAGGAGTGCTGAGGAGAGTGGATCAGCTTTCATTGAAAAGGCAGTTTGGGCAGGGCTGGGAAGAACTAGATACACTGCTGATACATATGTTATTCAGGCTTCTTTTCAAACCTCTGCCAGTGGGGCTCAAACCAAACCTGCTGTTCTGGACTGCAGCTCTGGAACCAAGCCTGATGTGAATAGCTAGGATGGTGACATTACCTGGTGATCAGAGAGCTACCTAAGCCACAAAATGGTTCTGTTTCCTTCCTAGAGACAAATTCCTGGATACCAATGGAGGAATATTTTTCATGGGAGTAGATAGTTACCCTCAAACTCATTTTCCCTAAGGGTTCATCTGCTTCTATATTGTGAATCTTGCTGTAAGAAGCACATTTTAAATTGCAGTATTTCTGGTCAAATAGATTGTTAGTCAAAAAATCAAGCAGTCTGGCAAGAATTTTCTGTATGTATGTTGGATACTGTGAGTTAACAAGGAAGAGAGTGCCAATGCAAGGAAAAGTTAATTGCTGGTAAAAAAGAATTATGAATCTTTTTTTTCCTCCAGGGGAAAAAAATGTCAAAGGGGAGCAAGTGTGTTCCTCTTCTAGAAGCAGCAGTATAGGCAGATGTTCCTTAATGACTCTATGTAGAGCTGTTGAAAATGTTACACATTCCATCACCACCAGTCGCCAGGAGGGTTATTGCCTCTGAGCTCAGTCAGCAGGGTAGAAAATATGAACATTATTAAATAAGCTTCAATGGAAAATCAGCCAGATAAGCAAAAAACACTTTCATTACTTATTTAAGGAAGGATGTCTGAAGTGTATGCTCATATTTAGTTCTATTAGCTTCAGTCTGTGGGTGGAAATTTACAGAAGAATTAGCAAGTGGCCTGGTATCTGTGTGAGGGCATAGACTGTTTACATCATTGTCTTGTAGCATGGCTGTATATTAGATCTTTTAACCTTTCCTGTTTCATTTGCTATTAAAAAAATGGCTGATAGGTTCAGGAATGAAATATGATCAAATTCTAATGCGTTATTCCGGAAGCACCTATTAGCTGAGCAACTGTGACGGAGCATTCCTGTTGTCTACTCATGTTGCTAGTTGAAATATGTTGCCTTTTTCACATAATTTGAGCTAAGTTTATTGGTCTTATTTACCATGATATGTTAACAGTACATGGTAACCAATGCTTACAGTGGCTCAGCTGATGTGCAGTTAGTTGTTATGCTACCAGAGCTCTCCTGTGTGCTTAAGGCTTTTTGATCTCCGTTCTCTAGAGAGGTATTCAGTATTCTACAGAAATGAAGCAAAATGGAGCAGCATAAAAACTAGGATCATGCTTTTGGAGCAACAATATTTTTCTTTTGGGCAAGGAATATAAAAACTGCTTTCCATGTAGGCCAAGGGAGAGAATCTTTTTATAAAGCTGCTTGCATTATATACTGACAAGACTAACAAAGTCAGCTATCAATATTCCCATGTACTTTACTTTATGGTATATTTGTTTGCATGATTTTTCTATCAGAAAATCAAAGCTAGCATTATTTTTGCCTACCAGCTGACAAAAATGTTCAGACTAAGATTTCTTAACTTGTTATCACTACATTTTCCTTACAGAACTAGAAAGGAAATCCTGGATCATAAAATCCATGTGCAATGTCTTATAATTGTGTTGATCAACTAGTCAAAAGCAGTATTAAAGCCACTATGTCTATGAGAAAGCAACCTAGAATCTTATTATTTAGATGGCTAGAAAGAGTCATTTAAATTAATTCAAGGTATAAGAATGACATGTATATACTGGAATTACCTTCTTACCATACAAATTTGTCACTGACTATACCAAGTTTGCTGAAAATCTGACAGCCTTAGTAATCGACACCTCAAAGCTACTTTATGATAGGAACAACATACTGAATTCAAGTCACGTTTTCAAGGAACCCCAGTTAATGTTTATATACCAAATGTTGTGCATTTTATTAATATGCACATTACAGACAATAGGTAATAAAATATCTAGTGATCCACCAGTTGCGCAAAAGAAAATTGCAAGGTTAGAGTTTTTTCATGTTCTATCTTTTCTTCATGAGTAGTGTATAGAAGTACCCTTTTCAGTGACACTATAACTAATCCCTCCTAACATTTTTTTAACCAGCATGTAAATGCCAATATTTAACAATTCAGAAAATTATACGTAAGTTAGAAGTCAATGCCAGCTCAGCTTAAGACATTCTGGTTTAAATATTCTAAAGCTGTGGACTTAGGCTTTTGAGCACTTCAGTGTTGCGTGTGGTATGTAAAATACTTTTTCCATAAAGTATGCTGTTGTCTTTTCCCTGAAGGCACGGCTTCATTAGGTAAAGGCATGTTTATCTTTTATTAAAACAGCTGTTACACTGAGGTAGAACTAGCTCTGCTGCCACCTCTACAGTCAGATCTTAAACACATTAGCTGTTTCACTGTAACAATTCACTTGCTTTTCCTGCCTGTACACAACCAGACTGTCTCTATGTGGTGCTGAAGGCCACCTTCACCTGTGCTTTTAGTAGGAACAAATAGGCATGTGAGTTTTTCTTGCTTGTGCTTAAAGCCATCAGGAAGTGTGTGAAGGTAGTTACTCCAGTACTAAGACTGAGTTAATTTATCCTGTTTCCCTGTGGGGCATGGTGGCTCAGACTTGGCTGTGGTGGTTCAGGCTTGGCATTTTACTTAATGTATATTCATTTGTCTTCCAAAGAGCTCAGAGACAGCACAATACACATAGCCCTATTACTGAGGAAATACTGCCTTTATTTCATAAACTACAAACTGACTGTTTTCAAATAGGGATTTTTTTTCCTTAAGTTAATGACCTCAGTGAATCATAGAATAGTTTGGATTGGAAAGGCCCTTGAACGGTCATCTAGTTCAAGCCCCCTGCAACGAGCAGGGACATCTTCAACTCGATCAGGTTGCTCAGAGCCCCATCCAACCTGACCTTGAATGTGTCCAGGGGTGGGGCATCTACCACCTCTCTGGGCAACTTGTGCCAGTGCTTCACCACCCTCATTGTGAAAAATTTCTTCCTTGTATCAAGTCTAAATCTCAATCTCTAAATCTGTTTCTTAGTTCATATATTGAAAAAGGTTATGATTGATCATTTGGTATTTACCTTCTCCATTATACTTTTGACTATAAGGATGGCATGGATCAGATTCAGTTTGAGATTAGGATACTTTAATTTGGTGTTCTTCATGCGTACTATACATCCAAGGTGCCAGTGTAGTCAGCAGAGCCTAGAGAGTAATTTAGTAGACTAACCATTAGAGATTGAACTCAGTTTCATGAACTAGCTAAAACTAGTGTAATTTGAGAATTGAGCATAATCTGCCTAGTTCTGGAAAAGCATAGTTATCCTGCAAAGCCTGTGGCGTATTTGTCAACTCCTGTGTGGATGTTTCAGGTGCCTATGGCATCTTAAAAGGCACCAGATCTCTGGGATTAGGCAAGTGAGTTGGGACCTCCGTGTCTGCCTCAGTGATCTGAATCGCTCTCAGGTCTCTGTCAGTTTTACTGATCTCTGTTGGTGGACTATAATGGGAGTTTACACAAATGGCACACCAGTGAACACCTAAATCCCAGTATTTTAATCTCTAACAAAGTCATGTCATGTTCCCTTCCCAGCTGTGTCTCTTTTGGAGTTGGAGAGTCATGCTTTATTGTGTTACTGCTTGCAAAGAAGCTTTTATCATGATTGATTATTCTTGTTGCTTTTTAGTATCCCTTTTTTCAGTTCAGTTAGACTCTGCTTAAGAGCGGGGGGACATACCATAACTGCATTGTATACAAGATGTGGGTGAATCACAGACTTATGGTTGTGATAAGGGGAGCTTTTTCATTTGTTCTGCATTTGTTGCTTAGAAGTCCCATTATCTAGCTGTCTGACTGCTGTCTTTATTGTATGTTTTATAGCTCCAAGATTTCTTTTCTGAGCAATTTCAGATTCTGTCAGCGTGTATGCAAGGTTTAGATTTGCTCCTTTAAAGAACATTATTGTACATTTATCTACAGTGAACTTTATCTGCCTTTTGACCACTGTGTGAGGTTCTTCTGCAACTCCTGTAGTCAGCTATCACTTTTGATATTCATTTATTTTTCAAAATTTTAATGGATGTATTCAGTAGGATAGCTGCTAGTTCAGTGCGCTAGAGACTCTATTCATGGTCTCTATTCTGAAAACGGACTACTCTCTCTGAGCAGAGAATATCTTCAGTCATAACAAAGTAAGAGTATGAACGCATATTATTAGGATGAGAAAACTGCAAGGCAACTGAAATCTCCACAGCCCCCAGAATGCTATGCTTTGCTTTTTCTAAAAGTGTGTACATAATAAACTGGGAAGAAAAAAGCGACAACCCTTTTGTTAAGATAGTAATGGTAGAGGGTCTGTGAAACTTTCACATGTATTCTCACTGTTGAATTTGCTTACAGCAGCAAAGAACTTAAATTTTCGTGTCTGCAGTAGTAGAAACTCGTATTATTAATTCATATATCATTAATTCATAATTCAATACCTGTGGGTTTTGATGGTTTCTTGTCTTAATTAGCAAAGTATGTAGAACATATAAAGAAATCTTTTTAAATTTTAAAAATTACTCTTGTCAGAATTTCACCTGAAAACTATAGGAGAGTAAGAATTTGATCCAATTTGTCTGGATTAGGAAGAAACAGGGCTCATTTTATCTATGCTTATCACAGATATACATCAAAGGCAAAACCTGCAATAAACGTTGTGGTTTAGATAAATTACAATATTTGTCTCCACAAAAAGATGTATTTGGTTGGGAAAATCTGTTTCACCCTGGGCTGTAATTAAATCAATGATTCTACAGTTTATATTTGCAAGATTTCCAAATTCTACTGTATTTAAAGTAAGAAGATACGTTGAAAAACAGGTATTAAGTGAGAACTTACTTGATGAGTCTGTTTACTGCATTTATTGTAAAATTGAACAATGTTGCTTTATCATAATCTATAACAAGATTTTAAAATTTATTTTGTAAGGATAAAGTTTCAGATAACTATCTAGAATAATCAAAAAGAAAACCCAACCCTTTGAAAGCACTGAACATGTGTCTGCAATTTTAGACTCCTTAAAGCTCTTTAAAAATCTGGTTTATAATGAAACATTCTCACAAAATCGACTGTTAATTTGGCAAATGAGTTCTATCATCACTGTATTTATCTGGTTAAGAAGATGCATTAGCTCATATTTTGGAGCATAATAGAGAGCAAACTTCTGGGATATAAACCAATCAAGCTCTTCTGTAAGTTTTACATATGTAACAAAAACCAGACAGCTACACTGTCAGTGAATTACATGGAGATAAGGCCTTTTTATTCCTCCTATTGACACAGAATTGTTGACTTCACTTCTGTACTAAAAATTCACCTGGACTACAATGACCTTAAAATGGACAGACAGAGGGCATAAATATAAATGTGGTTTGTGTCAAACAAATCTTCTACTTCTTGCACATTGTATGTCTGAGACAACTTCATAAGATGGAGTTGCACTCATCCAAGACTGTAAAAGCCTAAGATTTATGAAGATCTTTGAGATCTTAAGGAGTTAGGCAAGAATTTCACCATGACAGAGACTGCAAAAGATGGACAGAAAAGACCTTGAAATCAAACAGTTTGGCCTTTCTGCTTGTCTGCATATGTGTGTTGATTTACATTGATACAACATGAGTCAGGAACTGTAAAAAAAGGTTTTATAACATCATATTGTAGGGAGGCAGATACTACAAGGATCTGGGCTAGAGCTTACATTATTTCACATATTAATGACCTGGAAGTAAAAATAAACAACATATTAAAATTAACAGATTATACTAATTCAAAGGGAGTCATAAACACCTAAACAAGATGGAAAGAAGAAAGGAGTATAGATGGAAGACAAAATAAACTGCATTCAGTTTGGAAAAAAGCTTGTTTTTCCAAAATCCTGCATCAAAGCAGATGTGCATGGTATCTTTATGCCCAATACCTGTTTTGTCTGATAAAGTGTTGGTAAAACAACATGGAGTGGGTGTACAGAAATTAAGTCAATATGAAGTGAGACATTAGTGCAGGATGGAGAGAAAGCCCAGAGAACAGAGAAATAGGAAAATTAATTAGTTTTGGCCTCTGAGAATTGAAACTTGTCTCTTCCCTTTGTATGAGAGTCTCTCTCAGGTCTGTAGAAAAGGGAAGAGCTGGGAAGTTGGCTGTGCAGAAGAAATGGCAACAAAACAACTAGTCAAACACCTGAAGCAATTTGGTTCACCTCTGTTACCTGATTTAGACACCTGTATTGGAAAGGGAAACACTGTCCTTTGGAAGCACCTGTCTTTCTCCTTTGACTAACCTAGATTAGATGTGTAATGATGAAATGGATGATGTTAGGTGAGATGAATCCCATCTCTTGTATGCAGGAAACATCTTTCTGAGAATGAAATGCATAGGATTTTTCTTGTTGTTTCCTTGCAGTAATTACTAGTGGCCTCTTCTGACCTCCTTCTGTGGTAGCTGTGTTTCAGAACAACCTGTTTCTCTCAGAATTTCCGTGTCAGAACTTGAGGAATCTTTAGTATTTCCATGACTGTCAATGAAGACCTATTTCTTGAGATGCTGAGGCGGCACTGCTTACAACCAGAGTCATAGAGGGTGGATTTGTGACCAGTGTAAAGAGAAGGGATTAAAGTTGAGTAGATTTTATAGAACAGTTCCAGGAGAAATTTCAGTAATAAACTGCATGTGAGTTTTCCAGCAAAGGAATCTCTCTCTAGAATTAACTTTTATGATTCTACAGTGTATTTTTGCTTTGCAGAAATTGTTGGGATGTGATATTGGTGCCTTTTTTAGCACTTGCTCTGCCTGTGGAAACATTTTTGCAATATAGTTTTACTTTCCTAGTTCTTGGAAATTGCCTGGCAATTATCTACTTAGCTCATTTGAAACTATAAAATAGAAATGAGTGACAGCTGATTTTATGTTTGATTGCACTTGAGAAATCAAGTGCAATACATAGGCCACTAAACTAAGGTTTTCTAAGTTTAGTTTTGCATTGCACTAGGCAAAACAATAAAAAAGTAAAAAATGGGAATGAATAAATGTGCCTGTGAGATTTTCTTGTATAAAATTTAAACTAAGAGGAAAAAAAGTGAGAGATGCAGAAAGAGGCAAAAACACGCCAAAATAGTTTAGAAACCTGTAGACATTTTATGCTTATAGTTTCTTGATACATTCTAGTATCACAATATGTTTTTGGACTGACTGTAATACATGGTACATGTGGAGAAAAAGGGCAATATGTTCAAATTTTAAGAATGTAAGATCAACTTTCCCTCTTCTACTGTGACTCTCTAGATAAGGAAAACCACAAATACCATGGATACTGTGGAACATTCAGGAGGGTGAGACATTGCAGTGAACTTCTGCCCACGAGACATCCATGCAGATCATCTGAACAGTATTGGATTTCATAGAGAGTCCTTGGCTACCTCAGTGCTGAGTCCTCCTCCCACCCCTCCAGGATCTGAAAGGCTTTATTAACATGGTTGGAGCAACAGATGAAAGGATTTAGATTGACCCTGCATTAAAAGAGAATCTCCTGAAGCAAAATCTTTTTTTAGTATGGTAATTAGGATTCATTCTGGTGCAGGACACAAGTGGTGCAGCTCTTCTGAAGCCTGAGGAGTTGTGGAAACCAGCTTGGGTTATTGTGGACAATACAGGTGAGAGCTGATGGAGCTTGCTGAGCTTGAGCTAAGGCTATGTCAAGCCAGTTGCATGTGTTTGCAACATGATGCTGGGACATCTGATCTGGCTTTTTGTTGAACTGGCATCCTCAAAGCTCATTAGTTTCTAGGTATAGTTTCCAGAGCTAAAAGCAGACAAGCTGTTTTCAGCAAGAGGCTGGCACTGTGAGCTGTAGCTGAGTTCTCAGCTCTGACTTTGAGCTCATTAACTCTATTGAACATAAGTTAGCCCTGAACTCTGCATCTCTGACTTTGTTAATTTGTTATCCATGCTCAGCACGCATGGATAGATAGAAGTTTGAGGGTTGGGAAATTTTGGAAAAATATTTTTAATAATTTACTGACAGTGAAAGGCTTGAAAAAATGTATTTTTATTGTTTTGTAAGTAAAAGTCAACACTGATGATCTTGAAGGTCCTTTCCAACCTAGTGATTCTGTGTTGATTCAAGGTAACTTTAATGTACTGTCACAGTGAGTGGATAAATGAACCATGAACTGTGTATGTTTCTTATGAAAAGAAATATACTCTATAGCATTTTTCTAAAGAATGGGATGGTAGTAAGCTATGTAATCTGAAAGCTCACAAAAGAAACCTTTGGTATTTCTTTCCACAACTCCATCTTTTGAAAACAAACTTATATCCGCTGGAGCTGAACTTTCATTTCAGAGGAAAATAAATTACTTTAGCTTGTGTTTTTGCAAGGTGCTGAAGTCACGTATGGAAGACTAAAAAATTGCAAGGCAAATTAAAAAAAAAACCCAACTTTAAAATCACAAGGAATTTTGTTTCTATTTTTAAGATATTTTTGTGATTTTTAGGTTCTGAAACACTTCTGGCTGTTTAGAGTGCCAATTTTTTTTAAAGCTTCTCTCATGCTACCCATTTATGTGTTTGTTATCAACAGTTGCTGCAACTATTGGGATGCATAAAATTATTCCTGTGCTTTCAGGAAGCCACAGAGGACACAAGGAGAGATTTGAGACTTAGTTCATGAGTTTCCTACAGTATGTTAGAGTATCATATGTTAGAGCAGTATCATTCATCTGAAATCAGCATAGATGTAAAATTGGATCAGGACTGTAGCTAATCATAGCGTAGGTCTGTACCTTAATTAAAATACATTCTTCCTTCTTCAGTGTTCAAAATACAAAAGATTCTTACTAGACTATTAGTTAATAAATTGTAGGAGTTGGTTTCATTTTCTAACCTGTATAATTACAGTGACAGAGTGGGCTAAGGGATAGAGAGCCATTTCTTTCAATAACTGAACTTACTTTTAATAATTTCTCTGTCCTTTTCTCTAAAAGAGACCCTTTTAAGGCTGACATGTTTAGATACCTCACTCTGCTCTGGTCTGCTTGGGAAGTAGACAAGACAGAGTTCATAGAAACAAATGCACCTGCTAGTGAAGATACAATACTACTGCTGCTAGTGAAAAGGTAATACGTCTGGCATCAGTGAGCCTCTAGCAATTTCCCTGCTTTGTTTAGGGTGCTGCCAGGAGTACCCTGTTTGGCACACCCCTCCAGGGCCTTTTCTTATTCTTGTGTTTCTTTTATTTTTCTTTTAGTCCTTTCTCCATCAGGAAGGGTTTGTGTCTACTAGCTTGTGCCTGAAGGAAGAACACTTACGATCTTTTGCTTTTCTTTGATTCTTCTTGTCATCCTCACTCCTCACCTTCCGTACCAAACTGTCTCACTTCTTATTCAGCTAGTAAAGCAACATGCTAGAACCATTTCTTTGTTATGATAGTCAGGTACCTAGAGTAGTGTTTAATACTACTGTAGAAAGACAGAACAGTCTTTTTTGGTTTGAATGCTTTAGCTTTGTCTTCACTGTGAGGTGCAGTTGAATGTTTTCTTTTTTGTTATTTTACATCACCATAAAGAAAAAGAGAAAGGAAATGCCATTTAGATTTACAGCATTTGGAGGATAAAATAGGACTAATAAGATGTATTCATATTCACTGCACTGTTAATGTTCAAGTGTATGCGTGTAATAGTGTTTTTACCAACCTGTCGTATAACTCTTGGTTGCTACAAATTCAGTACAACATTTCCCGATACATTCAGTTTTGGAGAACTGCAAGGAGGCAGTAGCCGTTGGTATTATGCTAGTAACTCAGAGTACCGTAGTGCTCTCTTCATTTGAAAGCAATTCTGTCTGTATTGTCACACTGATCAATTTTAGAGCTGCTTTTAAAAAGCTGTTTATCAACACAACTGTTAAGAGGTTTATACCACATTAGCCAACAGTGCGCATGCTCACAAGGTATGGACGCTGAAATGATTTTTCTGTATTTTTCCTTCCAGCACATAAAGTACCAGAGTCATCTCACATAATGGCAGTCTCGTAAATGAGGTATCTGGAATAGGAATATAGTAGCTATATTTAGTAGGGAGTGAAAGGCATATGTGAAGGACTTAAATTTCGTAAATTTTGTAAATTTCAGAGTAGCAGCCCTCTAAAAATTAAATCTCTTAAGAAGGTTAAGATACTGAGGAATCAGTTTCAGCACTGAAGCTTGAAGGTTAAATTTAAGGGCATGCATTTTCAAGTCAAAATTCTTCATTGTGGTTCTAGCCACTATTGAACAGAAGTGTAGGCATAATAGATAGAGCAGGGAGGCCAGTTTCTTCCATTCTTTTAGATAACTCACTTAAGATGTTGGTGATGGTCTAATGGTCTAATTTGGGAAATCTGTGTGATGAAGTCAGAGAGGAACCTAAATTCCCCTGTCAGCCTGAACACAACATGAGACAGGCAGTGCTGATTTACTAGATAAATTAATCATTAAGAGTGGAAGCCTTTGAGTCACAAAGGCCAGATGTTCATCTCTGTTTTGCTGGTGGAATGAAGCACAGAAATGTGATCATCAACATCTGACCCAGTTAATTGAAGAGTTGACTAATTACTGGTCATTCTAAACCTGTGGGCAAAATTAATCTTCTCATAGTTTTTATGTCTGTCTCCTGAATAGTTAAGAAAAGTTCATAGAATGATTTTAGTTAGTTGGGAGAAGGAATCTGCTCGATATGCTGCAGCTATTTCTGTTCCAAAGGAAAAATGGTTAAAAATAACAGAGAAGAATTAACAGCATGAAAGCTAAGGCCCAAAAAGATACATATCTCAATGTAGACAACGACTTTTTGTCTGCTTTTATTCTGGAATATGGTGCTGTTATTCTCTTTTGTCACATTTATCCAGAAATGTATCCAAACCATGTTTTGCATTTGTGACTTTTTAAGATTTCATTACTGCCAGGGAGGAAGTAGACTACACACAAGTTGTATTTGCTTTCATTTATGGATGACTGAAATTCAGTATGTTATTCATATACAGATAGCACAGAAAATAGTTAGATGTAGCTAATAAAATAATTCTAGAGACATCATCCTCAGGGCTTATACAACACAGACTACAGACTTGTGACACTTACTGTGGTCAAGATGCCTATTGGTCTCTCAGCTGAGGCCAACTGAAGGAAGGATTGAAGATTACAGGGACAAATTTCTAGTATACTTAATTAATTAATTTTGTGACCTTGTTTCCATATTTATTCATGTAATTAAAACTTTCTCAAACATTGTCTAGGAATCTTCTGATTAACCTCTGTGGGCTCAGGCCAGACTGAAAGTATCTGTCATAACTTGTATACAAATTCCAAACCTAGTTTTGTAGAGCAATAAGTTCTCTCTAAAAAAACCCAACCAAACAAGAGGAAAACCTCCACACATGTTAATACATAATGTGTTACTCTCCTTGAGTTAGGTAACTATGTCCAGTAGAAACTGGATTAGCCCCTATGTGGCCTAATGGGGGCCTGAAAAGACAAGCCTGTGTCTTTTCAAGGCAGTTACTATGTTTTGCAATTACATGTAATTGTCTTGTAAGCTTACAACATGCACTTTTACCAGTTTTGACTCTGAAGTCTTCATTTCATTCTACTGTGGGCTTCTAATAGCATTTTATTTTCAAAACAATAGTAGCATGCTTGTATAACAGCTTCTGTGAGAGGTCTTTTGTGTTTGTCATGGGTAACAGATGAAGCCTGCTTGGGATAATAATTTGTCTTATGAGAATTATTATTCTGCATTTTGTAGAAAGGAAATAAAGCATCAAAAGGCTTAAATCAATTGTTTGAAAAAATTGCTTACTGTCATCAGAGGCTCACTTGAGCCTCCTAAAACCTGATTTCTGAGTTATATACCTGTTACTGAAGTGTGTGTGTGTGGTGGGGGGGAACTACATTGCCTGAATACTGCTCAGAATCAAGCCAAAAGGTGCTTGCAGTCAAGTAATACCTATCTTGAAATGCTGACCAAGCTACCTTGCCAGGCATATGGTTTCCAGGGGTGCCTCTGCAGTGGCATTTTAGTTTGAGTCAGGAGTGCAAAACTTAATCCTCCTTACAAACTTTCCTTTCATTTACATCACAGAGTGATTTTGGTCCACATGAATTGGATGTCAGGACTTCAGGTTTCACTCCACAGATCTGCCACTATGGATCCCCAGCACTTGCTAATGCTAAAAGGAAATGTGGCAGGTAGTCCTCCTGCACTGAAGGCTAGGTGAACTGGACTACAAACAGTAGTCCCCCTAGAGAAGGGACCCTATTTCATTCCTTGTACTGGAGATCAAACTAGGGGTATGAAGTGACAACTTGCCAAGAACAGAAAAGGAAATTTCTGACAAAAAGTGAGCAAAAATATTGTTTCTCACAGTAATGTCTTCCTTCTCTATAAGGTTTTGCAGTTTATTATTGTCCCTTCTGTTCCTAGTGAAAAAAAACCCAACACAAAAAAACAACAACAAAAGATTTAACTGCAGCAGTAATTCTTGTTTAGCATTTAACACCTTGATAAATATAGTAACTGAATTCATAGCTACCGTTCATGAGATACTTGAATTTCCTATTGTTTTTCTTGTTCAATAGGTAATCTATGCCTTGAACACTAAGAATGATGAACATGAGGCAAGTATACAGGCTCTGAGAGAGGCTCATGAAGAAGAAATTCAGCACATTCTTGCTGAGACAAGGGAAGTGATTCTGCAGTGTAAAAGCAAAGCTGAAGAAGAACAATTGCTGAGAAAACGTATTCAGGCCCTTGAAATTGCAGTAGAACAACACAAGAGGCTAAAGGAAGAAGCCTTGGCAGAGTTAACGTTGTGCAAGAAGCAGGTGGAAGAGAGGGAGCCCAGAACAGAAGCGAAACAAGCACAGGCAGTCCTTTCTGCAGACGTGGTAGGTACCAATGCAGACTTTGAAAACAAGCTTCTACATTTAAATCGGGAATCTCATGGACTGCTAAATGAATGCAAAGCATGTAGGAGAGAAAATCTAGATAAAAAAATAATTTTAGATGAAGAACACAGTGTGAAAGGACAAGCTCTAATAAATGAGATGGAGAACCTGGAGACTGAGAACCAGAAAGCAACTGAAGAATATACTCAGAAAACAAGCAAACTGCAAGCCTCTTATGAGAGAGGAAAAGAGACTTTGAAAAAGGCTATGCAGCAATCTATGATAGAAACAAAGAAGAATTGTCAGCAAGGAGAAATGGAGCAAATGAAGAGCTCAGAGGCTGACGAGGGGTTTTGGCTGCAGCAGATAAAGAAGCTGGAAGCAGACCTAGAGGAGAAAAGCCAGAAGATAAATGAGAGGAAGAAGCATTCCCAGAAGCTGAAGGAGAGAATACAGGTAGAATATGAGACTGTGATTCCTATCTTTGCCTATAAAAGTGCAAATTATCAATTCTTCAAAATTCAGGGGAGGAGGGATCTTTTAAGTATCGTATTGAGTCAAATGCTTTGTAAGCACTAAAGCAGTTTTAGAGGCTTAGAAGAGAAATAGGAGCGATATAGTGCTGAGAGTTTTAAAGAAAGAGTTAAGACGATTAGTAACTCATTAGGAGAACTCTTTGAACACTTTGTATTCCCTAAGGAGTGAGGTAAAATTTGTCTGATGACTGAATGGAGCTTTACCTATCCTGCCCAGAACTGTGAAAAGAACAGCAAGCCAGCACTAATGCTTAGCAATGAGTATTTACAGCGTACACTCTCCTTTTCCCTTGTGGTTGCCAACAGCTCAGTGCATGTATATGAACAGGGTTAGGTAAAAGAACTGAGCTGGCAGGTTAGAAATCAAGTGCTTTGTATTGTATGGCTCTTGCAACAGTGGCTTGTACCAAGTGACATCTACTGAGGTGTCCTTTACACCTGTGAAGTTTTATGTGCTGAGCCGTGAGACTTTCACCATGAGTTCTCACCTCACACTTTGCCTGTCTACCCTCACTGGTGTATATCTCATACAGCTGCAGCACAGCTCTGTAGCCCCTTTCTGCTTAATTGCATCATGTGTCAGATGCAGTTTCAGAGGTTTGCACATCATGGGCAATCTGCCAACCAGCTGCATTTGGTACATAAGGTCAGGGTGTGGGAGACACAATGATGAACTGCACTGAAGCCGAAACACCCAGCCATGCTCTGTGCTCAACAGTTCCACTCCCTTCTAATACTATTAGAATTAGTATATATAAACTCACCAATCAGACCTGTCCCCAGCCCTATGACAGCATTCTTGCATATTAGATAAGAAAACACCTTGAAGGTCTAGACTTGTAGCATTTCAGAATAACAATAATTGTTTCCTGATGGGAAAGAAGACTTATCTCCTTTAGAGTCAGATAATCCTGTAAAGAGCAGGGTAACCCCGGCCAGCTGTGTTCTTCCAAGATGACTCTGACCCTTTTCACCATCTGGCCTCTCATCTTGCCTGTCAGTATCATTTTGCTGATGGTGCAGAGTTCTGGGCCTCTTCTTCGAGGATGTTCTTTGAGGGAGTTCAGCCTTCAATACAGTTGCTGACTTATTGTTACACAAGATCAGAGGGTGAAATGAATAAGCCTTCCCCAACATTATTCAGATTCTAGTCTCTCCATGTATAGATCTGTAGCAGAACAACCTCTATCTTCTCCAGAAAAGTATATAATATAATGAATGATAATGATATAATGAAATAATGATATAATGAAATAATGATATAATGAATGGCAGAGATGCAGATAAGCCATTTTTTTAGATTGAGTCAGGGAAATCCGTAATATCTATTTCAATAAGGAAAAGTGTCCTGTCTCTGTAGAAGTTCAAACCAATAGAGGGGAAGAGGGAAAGTAAGATCCAGATTTTTTGTGGGTACTTGAAGTAACATTCATCAGAAATAAAAAATGGAGACATGAAAATTTATGCATGTGGTTTACTGTTCTGATTTATCATACAAGAAATGCAGTCTTTTAGGAATAAATAATGTAAAACATGATAGGAACTGGAAATAAGAAGGTGATGTCATTAGCAATTTAATTTCTAAATTCAGTATCAGCTGGATAAAGCTGGAATATTTTCTGAGGGACGTATGCTCAACTTGTACATTTCAGATCCTCTAAGTCTATGGAATGAGACTGATTTACATACCACCGGAGCATATTGCCTTGAATCTTTAAAGAGATAGCCTCAGACTAGGATAAATCTGGAAGAAGGAAAACCGTTAGACACAATGTTATTTTGTGTTTCTTTCCAGTTTAAATAAAAAAGTAGCACTCTCTACATTGGCTATATCTGATGCCACCATTAAATAACTACGTTTTTTTCAGAATCCTGTGGACAATGGCAGACTGGGAAACAGAAAAATTTCTTTAACCAGTATCGTGGTTTAGCCCCAGCCGGCAACTAAGCACCACGCAGCAGCTTGCTCACTCCCCCCTCCCCCAGTGGGATGGGGAAGAGAACTGGGAAAAAACTCGTGGGTTAAGATAAAAACAGTTTAATAGGGGAGCAAGAGAGAAGGAAACAACAATGATAACAACAATAATAATACCAACAAAGGAATGTACAAGAACAAATGATGCCCAATACAGCAATTGCTCATCACCCGGTGATCGATAGCCTGTCCCCGAGCAGCGATTTCCGCCCCCCGGCTAACTCCAGTTTATGTACTGGGCATGATGTTGTATGGTAGGGAATATCCCTTTGGCCAGCCTGGGTCAGCTGTCCTGGCTGTGTCCCCTCCCAGCTTCCTGTGCACCCTCAGCCTTCTTACTAGCAGGCCAGCATGAGAAGCTGGACTGTCCTTGACTACTTAGCAACAACTGAAAACATCAGCATGTTGTCAACATTTTCTTATCCCAAATCCAAAACATATCCTCATGCTAGCTTCTGTGAAGAAAACCAGCTCTGTCCTGGCTGAGACCAGGACAACCAGTAATAAATAAATCTTTAACCAGACCATTAGTAAGTACTAGCAAGAAAAGTGTATTATAAGGCTTGAAAGGTAAAAGGACTGACGTTTAAGCAAGATGAATTTTCTGTGTTCTCCTTAGTGTATGCCAAGAGGTTTGAGACCTTTAGATGAAAGGCATCACATTAGTGCACGTTTATGATTATTACTGTGGAAGAGAGAATACAAAGGATGACAAGTCATTAAGTCTGATCTGTTCAGTATAGTTGTGTAAGAATTTTGGCATATGTCAGAGGTAAAAGGAACAAGCTTACCTTTAAGTTTTCAACTACAGAAAGTGTTAAATACAAGTTAATTTTAACCCATGAGGTGTTACTCAACATTCATATAGGAACAAATGGCAATTTTGTCTGAATGAGTATTGCAGTTTTATGTTAGACATCTGGAAGCTGAGACTAGAACCTCCAGAAATAGAACATTAAATCTGTTTCAAATTTTTGCCTCCGGTTATGGACAGATAATTCCCAGCAAAGTCTGTAGGAGCCAATTTTTCTGTTTTTAGGCAGCTGTATTATGGATTATGTTACAAACTATTGTACTTCAGCAACTGGAAAAAAACACAAAACTAATATTCATTAACATTTAGCACAAGCTGTTTTGAAATTAATGGAAGTATATCCTGTTCCAAGTTTAGGATAACCTCAGACATCTTTTAGATGGTAGCTCTTGATGAGTGTTCACTTGACAATGATGCCTACTACATCTGACGCAATTGGCTGCACATTACACATGTTCTGGCAGCAGACACAGTTTAAGGGTATGGAAGAGCAAAAAATGCATTTAAACCAACTCTGTAGATTTATATCATGGAATGACACCAAGAGAGAAAACGACCATTTATTTCAGATAACAAAAAAAGACCATATGTAATAAATGTAGAAGTAACGTTATGCATATTTTACGATTTGGAAGTGTAGCTTAAGGGAACACAACAAGAAATTCTGGGATCAAAAGGTATAGTGAAAAAAGTGGAGGAAGATCTAAGTGTAGTCAAAGAGAGAAATACACTTCAAGAGAATTAAATCCTGCAAAAAGCAGGGTAGATGCTCATTAATGTCATTCTGAAGTATTTCCATTGTTAGTAGTCACTCACATTGGAAATTCTGCAAGTTATTTATGCTATTTGAAATGTAAATTTTGATACCATGGAAGATATGGAAACTATGTTGAATTCTCAAAGAAAAGCTGTTAATAAAGTAGATGAACTGAAACATCTAATAACACAGCTGCAGCGAATGACTTCTACCAAACAGAGCCAGAACAGTAGCATCTCTGAAGATGTGCAAGAGCTTAAACAGGTGGTTTGCTCTCAAATATTCAAAGGCATGGCATGCCAAAAGTACTGAAATCCATGTCATTTTTGTTTTAAGATTAATGGCTTTTGCGTTGTTCTACAGCAATCAATCCTGTAAGACTCCCAGATCTCTGACCTCATCCAGTGGAACACCGACTTGTTTCATAACCTGAAGTACATGAGTTGCTGCAATGACAGCAGAGAAACTACTGACATCCTTGAGCTAGACCAGGGCAGAGTGTTAAACTTCTGTAACCAAAACCTTAAAGGGAACAAGGTCCAAGGCAGACTTTCTCTGTTGAAGTCAAATTGGAATACTGATTTTTTTTTTTTTTTTTTTTTTGTAGTCTAGAAAGCAGTTCTGAAAAGCTATGCAGAAATAATACCAGGAGTAAACTCAGTACAATGAGGAATGTATGTATCCTGAGAGTTCCCTCTGTACAATGTCTCACCTTAAACAATCATCCAAGGCTGAATCTTTTCTATATTTCTTAGTTCTAGAATAGTGCTCTGTTAGCATTCTGTAAAATTAGACCTGGCATCAGAGACATAAGAAAAACCAAATAGTCCATCATATTTTTTCACAGAACTAAGGTTGTCCTTGAGGAATCCTGCACAGTTGGAAATGAGTTACACACCCTAAAGTCAGAACAACAAAAAAAACCCCATTTCTAGACTGCAGAAGAGATATCAGGTCTCACAGCCCTCAATCACTACAGTTCTACTAAAGTAATGTCAGTATTTTTCAGTGGAGTATATCCACCTAAATAGTGTATTTGCTATAAAATAGACTACTGCAACCCCAGAATTCTACCCTGGTTTTGTCATATTATACAGTTAGTGTGTTTTATAGACTATGGAAACTGTAGCTATTTAAAAAGAGGGTATGAATAAAAGACACAGACAACTTGCTTTGTAAAGGCAAGCATCAGTCCAAAAGGAAAAGATTTGTCTGCAGGAATAGATGTTAAAAGGGCTGGAAGATCTTGTAATGAAGCATACAAAGGAAATCAAGCCAGTTTAAAACTTCATGGAAGCTGAAAGACAAAAATGCAGAAGGTAGGAATGTTCTTCTATTTATAGATGCTCTAATTCATCTATTTTTAATCTTATTGGTCACAGTGACATCATTTGAATTATCCTCACTGGAGGCACTTTGAATTAACATAAAATGCAAGGATTTTCTCGTTATGGTCTTACTGGAAAAAAAAAAAAAAAAAGAAAAAAAAGTCAAACTGATGCATTTATGTAAAAAGCTTCACAGGCAGGAAGGTGAATTTATCCTTGATGTGATAAACTGCCTTCTTAGCAACACTTATTCTTGCATGCTCTGCATGTGACAGTTGGAGTGATTAATATAAGGTCCCTCCTGAAGAAAAATGTATTGTAGGTGAATTCCTATTTCTGACTTAGATTTCCATGGATTGCTGCTGTGAAACACTCAGGTATGATTTAATAAAAATGTTGCATTGTTTAGGCAGAGGATTTAATTCTGCAAAGTGTTGGTAAATGGATTCAGAGTGCAGGTGTTACCAATGAGATGACAACTAGTTACAAACAAATACATGCATATACATGTCCTTATTTAACTTTAGTCAGAAAGAATGCTTATCTTCTTCTGGAGCCAGGCAGGTTGCCTGAGCAATAGCTTCTCTTAATATGTTTCATATGGCTGAGATGTAATTTTTGTTCTCGGTGTGCATTAGCAGCGATTGGCTTAAGGGATTCTTCACAGAATTTCACTTTCATGAGAACTGCTGTCTGTGGCTGCATCCTTTGGCTTCAGGAAATTTGAAATTTGCAATCTATAATGTTCCTGTGCAGTAGGAGCCTAAATGTGAACTGAAATCTATTCAAACGGAGGAAAATCTTGAAACACGTTTAGTTTTAAGTACATGCTTCAATGCTTAGTGAAGCTTACAATTCAATGTATGCCCAAGTGGTTTGCCAAATTTGGGTATAAAACTAATAAGGAATATAGTTTCTGTCTCCTAATGTACTTACGTGTTTGTCAGACATCATCTAGAAAAAAAAATTGGTTAGAGCAGTTTGTAGAATTGAATGAGCAGACTATTGGTCAAGTGTTCCTTAGACCCTTCTTGGTTTGAAGAATGTACTTCTACCCATTTTTCCCAGTTTTAATGCTTCTCTACTTTTCTGAGTTCAACATTTTATTGAGAATAATCAGATTGTTTGCTGACAAGTTGCAAAGTCATAAAAAGCATGTAGCTCTTATCACTAAATCTTGAGCTTCATAGTACCTTCTAGATTTTGGAGACTAGGAATTGTGTTAATGTTCGTTAAATAAATTCATTTCTGCCTATGAAACTGCTGGAGTTTATACATTTATGCAATCTCATTTCTCAAAAAGGAACCTGTGTGAGTAAATTATTTTATCTGATTGTGAAAGTGCTCACATTTGATCAGTATGTAAAGATGCAGTGTTTCAAGGCATACAGTTACACTATCAAGTATAAGACTTATGAAAAGGACTTTGCTTTTTATATATTGTATTCTTTTATGTGAATAAGTTTGTATAGGTATACTTAAAATGATGCCAGGCTGAAGCTCTTCATGTGAGTCAAATTTAAATATCAAACACTTTATATTGTAGTAAAAAAGGCATAACAGTAGGCATTTATTGCTTATAGGCAATAAATGTTATTGTTTATAATGGTCTCATCTTAGAAATTCACATTATTTAAATCAGAAAAATCTTGACTTCATAAACTGCAAATGAAATTACAATATTTTTCATTACTGATGCTATTTATATCCTCTGATGCAATTAAGACCTGTAACAGCTGTTTGAGAAGTGTTATCTCTTCTCCAGACAAAAAAAATTAAGATATAAAGAAGGAAGTCAGTTGGCAGAGTTGCAGCGGGAATGCTGTGAACACCTGATCTTCAGGTTTTAATCAAACAGACCATTATATCCTCTCCTTTTCTTACAGGCAAAACGAAAACTAATTTCTCCCTTGTAATATTAATGTCTCTCTGTTTGATTCCATCCTTTAATTGCTACCTAACAGTTACCCTGTTTTTAAACTGTGAAATGCTAATGTGTTCTTTATTTAATTATGAGTTGTGAGGAATATGTCACTATTGCCTGTGCTTCCATTTCCTAATATCATGCCATCCTCCCAATGATTATCAATTTCTTAGTTTTTAGGTACTTTTTCTGTTATCTTGAATACTTAAGTCATTGTGCTATAAAAGGGGGGGTGGGGCAGGGAGTGTTAAGAAGGTGATGTACAGGATGGAGGACATGTTAAATTACTATTTTTTTCCTCTGTTTCCTCTATTTGTGGTGTCTGAAAATATGGTAGAATGTTTTTCTGAGTCAGCAAATTGGCACAACTAGGAAGAGCAAGCACACTAATAAGTTTGTAATATATATCACTTCATGACTTTTCTAGAAGTTGCACATTCAGTCTTTCTATAATACACAATTGCTCACATGTGCTACAAACAATTGCTACAAGCTCTTGGTCACTGCCTTGCAAGTGGTATTATCATTGATTTTTTCAAAAACTATTTCCAGCAATAAGGTGACTTCAGTTTTTAATTTTATTCTATTTTCATTCCTCTCTGGGATTTTCTTTAGGGTTACTATAAGGTAGTGCTTCCTTTGATTCCCTTTTCTACTAATTGCCCATTAGTTAGCCAACTGGTTATTTATATGGTCAATGTACATGTATGTTTTTTCAGATCTTGTGGTGACTCTTGCATACTAAATTATTTTTGAACACTAACACCACTCAAGGTACAACAGTCTGATTCTTCATGCTGTACAGCTTTCCACCTCAGGGAAGCTTCCAGTAGAAGATTAGGATTATGTGAGCTGTGTTGTCCAACACTAGTCTTAGAAAGAACCAAACCAAACTGTTAATACTTGTTTGATTGAATAATACATGAGTGACATTAGAAGACAGTAGCATGTATTATTGTGTAAACAGTAGCATGTATTACTGTGTATACTGCTCTATTATGTACGTTAATGTAGAAGAAATGTTCGTTCTTTTTCCTGCTGCATATTTTGTTCCAGCTATTGCATATTCTTTTTTTTCTTTTTTTTCTTCTCTCTCTCTTTTTTTTTTTTTTTTAACTTTAGGAGCTCCAGACACAGCTAGAGGAATTTAAAAGAAAATCTGAGTGTGAACTAAGGCAAGTAGAGAAAGAGAAAGAAGTCCTAACTGGGAGACTTCAAAACTCTTCACTTGAGGTAAACTGGGCATAAATGTAACCCAGTAATAGAAGGGCTCTTCATTTTTCCTCTCATCTGAAAGATTCTTGTTTAGATTTTAATCGTATTTGCTGTGACTGTCACTCATGAAAATATGCAAGGACTCCAGATAGAAATAATAGAAATTACTGCTCCTGAACATCTATGAAGATTTTGACAAGCCTGTTTATTTTGATAAATTTCATATATCACTCTTTGGAGATATACTAAGGTTTTTTGGTGAGGAGTTTGGCAACATCAGAGTTGGATGGTGACTCTGACTGTCTGTACACAGGGCTAAGGGAGATTAGAATTTTCCTTACAGCTCTTGTTGACTTCCTGATTTATGTTTTTTGTATGTAGACATGTAAAAGGGCCTGCTTGCTTGCTCCCTTGGGCAAGAGAATTGAATGGAAAAAAGGTCAAATAGATAATTGTTTCTGTTCTGCCTGCTTGATGGTAAGGGTAGTAACTGAAGCAGATTAGAATGTGCAATAATTTACTATATATTAGTAGCTAAGTATGCCTCCCTCTATGTTCTCAAGATCAAGAGTGAACTAGAGAAATCATTGTGACCCCAAAGTAGCTTTGAGGATGTCATAGCTTATGTACTATTCCCTGCTCTGGTTACATCTAAGTCATAATGCAGATCTGTGGACATGGATTAATCTGGAAATAAATACCTGAGATGTGTTAGTATTAGATTGGCCACCTGTAACATCTGTAATGTATAGTCAGTTGCAGGCCAAGTGGTGCAAATTTTTCAGACTAGTACATCTACCAAAATATTTATACAGGAAAACGTTGTTATTTGAAAAGCCGTAACAGGTTAGTTAAATAATTTTCTGCCAAAACAAAAGCAGAACACCTACAAGGCAATTATTTACCCAGGTAAACAGTGCACCTTTAAAATTTCTGGTAACTGTGAATACGCATTTTCTCCCTCCCAGGTGTTCACCTTTTGTGTTGTTCAGTTCTTTTCAGCAAATGCTATCTGCTTTCAAATGTTATGTACAGGATATTTCCTTTTCCTCAGTGTGAACATGTGCAGTTTTTGCCTGTGAATATTTTGATACTAGTATCCCATGGATAAGCTATAAAGCAACAGCTTTAACAGAACTGAAACCAGTGCCCCAGTGAAAAGTTCTGAGTATGTTCAGTGCTGCATTTATTCTTCTACCCCAAGTATATCATTGCATTTGATATATTGTTCAGAAGAACAATGAAATGATTTGTGATTATCCATTCTGAGAGATTATAGGTGAATGGACATGTTTTCACCATAAGAAACTGTCATTCATTTCTTTGTTTTTTTCCTGCCAATCCAAGTTTTGAGTCTCCAAGATTTTATTAAGCAAAATGAGGATATTCCCAAATACACAAAATTTCTTCAATCTAGTTCAAGAAAAAATAACAGCAGGAATTAGGTAACTCACACTGTGGAACTCCTGAATTACAGGTAGCCACTGTTCTAGTATAATATACATTGCTTTATATCTTCACTGATTCTAACCAGTTTCACTTCTAGCAAGTTCAGTGGGAGCTTGGATGGCAACAGCTCTGCAAAAGTTGAAGACGTAGGTCTTTCTCAGCTGGCATTTGTAGACACCGAGTGGCCATAATAAGCTCTTTTTGGGTGTTAGAAGACAGAAAAAGGACAGATAGGCTCATCAGGGGGCTAAACAAGATGTTGGTCCCCCTCATCCTACCTGCTTTCACTTTCCCACATGCCCTTACTTGGTGTGGCATGTTCTAGCAAAACAAGGCATGTGTTGCAATCATTTAGTGTGTAACACCTGCCTTTTCTCCCATGCATGCTGTACTAGTCTGATCTTTTCCCTTGGTCTTTTCCCTTTCATTTCTCCTATAAAACAGATTTATACATTCTGGTATCAAACAATTTTATTCTGACATTCTATCAATTTCCTTATCTTAGAAATACAGAATTTAAATGTAGTTCTTAATGTTCTTAAAGGTCTGGCTAAATCCCATTTTTAGGTTTCATTACACATTTCTGGCATGCCACTGTTTTTTACAGGTTCTTCTCTAAGAGAATTTCAGGTCAATCCAACCTGTGTTGACCTATCCAGAGTGACTTCTTTGCACCTAATGCAAAATATGGTTCTCAGAAATCAGTGGACTTTATTCTTTTCCGAATTCCCCTAAATGTACATATTTCTACAAAAATATCTTCGTCTATTCAAAGCTGAAAATTTACACCCTGATATTCTGGCATCCATGGGTAATGCTTGAAAGTTATACTGGTTTGAGATGTGAGGGGAAGAGACGGAAGGAAGGAGTAGTGGCACGCTGACTGATCTCATACTATAGTGTATGTGCATGCAGGTGGTGCATTCCACTGTAAGGTCTCAAAGAAATCAAAGGGCTTATGACATGAAGCAATTATTGTACAAGTTTTACAGATGGAAAAAGTGAGTCATCAAATTACTTTTCTTGAAGTCACACATTCAGGACAGGGAAATAGGAAAGAAACCTGTGTTTCCTAACTGGTAGTCTTCTCATATCATGAGAACATGGTAACTCCAAGGGGGATGGTAATTTATTGCCACTATAAACATAAACAAATAATATAAAATAGTATATGTCATGCCATATGTTACATTCACAACACCATGGTAAGTATGAACAGATACACTAAGAAACATTTTAGAGTATTTTAGAATTTAACAATGCTTCCAAAAGGGAGGAAATGCTCCCTCTGAAGAGAAATTTTGCATTTTTCTTGGTACTCTATAAGTTACTTTCTAAACCAATTACTTGGCAATATTGCCAGGAAAGTGAAGTAATTTCAGCTTATAATACTTTCCTTCTATAAATATGTGAATATTCACAGCCAGGAAACCACCATTTACTATACAACATTATGTTTCACTGAGGGCATGATTCCCAGATGGGAACCTTTGCAGTGGCTCAGCCCACAGCTTCTGCCTCAGAGGTTAGGCAATGTGCTGTTACTAATCCAGTTCTAACCTGGATACAATTTCAGATCTAAAAATAGCTTCCTTGGCTGCATAAGGCACATTTTTCATTGGGTTGACATAGCTAGAGCACTATGCAGAGTAAACAGAATCATAGAATCTTAGAATGGTTTGGATTGGAAGGGACCTTTAAAGATCATCTAGTCCAACCCCCTGCAATGACCAGGGACATCTTCAGCTAGAGCAGGTTGCTCAGAGCCCTGTCCAACCTGACCTTGAATGTTTCCAGGGATGGGGCATCTACCACTTCTCTGGGCAACCTGTGCCAGTTTTTCACCACACTTGTGAAACATTTCTTCCTTATATCTAGTCTAAATTTACCCTTTTTTAGTTTAAAAACATTACCCCTTGTCTTATTGCAACAGGCCCTGCTAAAAAGTTTGTCCCTGTGTAAGTTCTTGTACAGAAGACTGCGGATGGGAATGTAAGGTGTGGGAGGAAGATATGGAAAACCAGAAGAGGACAATGACAGAGCTGGAAAATGTGAGAGAAATAAAAGAGTTTGGGAGGGCAGGAGGATGTCAGGACAGTGAGCAGCCGGGAAAAACTGCATGGAGTAAGGCCAGGGAAGAAGATAATGGGAAACTAGAGGGACCCTTAGCAGGAACAGGAAGAAATACCATGAGAAGAGGAGAAAGTCTTGTGGATGCAATAAGGAGCAGATGTGGTTTCTTTTTCATGAAGGAAAATGTGTACATGTGACTCACTGAAGGCAGATTTGCAGGTAAATGTGACTCTTTTTTCTGCAATCAAGTGAGCTAATTTTTCCCAAGCTGAAGTTCTGCCAGCTGCAGCATCCAGTCATCTCTGGCTGTGTCTCTGAATACATGATGTCTCTAAAAATCATGATAATTTCCTCTTTCTGGGCATGCACTTCAAAGTGGCAGTATTTCTGTCTTACTGAGACTTTTCTGGATAAAGAAATCAGATTCACACATATTTGGTCCTTTGGAAGGAAGGATTGTCAGATCCCGTGTGGGTCGAATGCTAATTCATTAAAAACCTCCAGTTCCTTGCTTTTGGACTACATGATCTCTTCAACATGTGTTAAAGGGGCTATTCTGGAATTAAAAGGTATAAAAAGTGGAAGCACCGGCATCACCTTGTCATGATACATCTTTGAACAATGCTTTGAAAGCCCTTTTAACTGAAAGACAGGAGGAGGTAACCTGATGGGATGGAAATGTTTGTTTCTTAATCTCTAATATATTAGAAGTGGCAGGATTCATAAGAAAGAATGTTTTATGTCTGATACATTTGTGTAGGTCTTTTTCCCTAACTGACTGAAAAAATAATGTTTTTAGAAATACTTTCCCATCTGATTTCTTACTACATTATGTTCTGTGTTGTTACCAGTTTACTGCTTAGCCTATTTCTAGTTAATATGATCTTATGTTTCATGTTAGTAGTGCAATTAGACAACCAATAACTGCCTATGAAGAGAGTCTGGAAGGTTAATAACGTTGTGACCACAGCTGAAGCTTATATGTGCCTCTTTTAGTCTTTCCTGCCTAGATGAATATTTAATTTGCAAAAGAAATATTCCAAGTGACATTTTTCCTGTTTCCATTTTTTCTATTAGCAAATACACAGCCTAGTCTTCTAGCACATTCTTTTTACTCACTTGCTTACTTTCAGGAAGCCCAGAAAATAAATGCATGCTTGAGTGTAGTAATGCTAATGCATATGACATCAGCTGATACAGGGGACTGTACAGCATTAAGTGTTTCACAGCAAAGGTTAATTTTATAAGGAACTGCAGTACCTAAAAACTTCAGTGTTTCCTTCCTTTCTTTATATAGGAAAACATTGGCTTGAGTTCAATAAATATTAAGACGAAGTAAATATTTTACCTGTAACCAGAAGCCAAAGTGCCCCTTTGGTTAAATCTTATGATTTACCACTTCTTTTTAAAAAAAAACAAAAAAAAAAAACCCCCAAAAACCAAAAATTGCAGCAGCTCTGGAAACAAAGGTGTGCTTGAGAAGTGGCTCTGGCATCTGCCTGTTCTTGGAGTGTATCCAGGCTACAGATATATCCCATCACACAGTCACATTAAAGACAATTAATGTTTTTCATTAAGAATAATATTTAGCAATTATTCTTTGCTAGTTTGTTCAGACAGATAGTTTTCTTTGTGTTTAAGCAGATGACACAACAGAAGAAGCCAAGAAACCACTGGAGGATTAGTTAACTTAAACTCAGTTTGGAGAAACTGAAGCTAGGTGCTCTTTCAGGTTTGCTAACTCAAAACAATTTGGCTGATTAGCTTCAGTGAAATTCAGTGAAACAATGTTGGTTTGAAATTGTTTAAGAAGTGGTAAAACTAATCTTCCATTTTCTGGCACTTAAAAGAGAACAAAATAAAAAACTTCATTTGCAAAACACTGGGTGAAGGAATGTTTGTTTTCTTCTTACTTACCAACCTAGCATTCCCATGATATGTGGGAGACCTGGGCTTGTTTTGTGGGTTTTTTTTACCTTCTGTCAGCTTTCTCACCTTTTAGAGAGTCCCCTTGTCACTGGATTATAGGATAAAACAGGGTGAGCTACGTTGTGTCACCTGTTGCTGCTTCGCTTCTTCACTTGTATATTAAGTTGTCATTGAACAATCTAGGCCTTCATCACTTGGGTGAGTGTCCCAGTTACCTTTATAGGCACACTCTTGTTCTCTCAGTTTTTCTGTGCCTCCATGCTTCCTTTCTCCCTTTCACACACACAAAGCGGAACCACCACTGCCATCTCTTCTTCCCCTGTGTTCTGTGAATGAAGCCATTTGTCTCCTTGCAAATGATTAAATAATTTAAATTTTGAAAACATTGAATTCAGGCTGGAGAAAATATTTTAATTTTTTTCATTTTTATGTGTACATTAAAATTTTTTTCCTTTGGATTATTTGACTAGAAGTTTTGTTGATTGCTTGATTTGGCAGCAAATAGGAGCAAGTCAACTGCCCAGGCTGGTAGCTTTGCTGAAGGGTTTTTTAACAAGGTTCATCTGCTTGCAGATTTTTGTCATGTCTACATTACAGATGCTGTTGTAGATTTTGGAACATGTGAAAAATCAGTAATAAAGCTGAGGAACTTTGAAGTTCAAACATAGCACACTACCCCACCTGGTAAAGGAAATCCATGTTAATTACATTAGTAGTATGGACCTTTGTGAGCAAGCCATTGGAAGGGGTTCAGAGGGAAGCTGAAGTGTAAGATCAGTGATGATCTGTAATGACCACCACCAGTTAATTGGAGAAAAGGAATCTGACTTGTGGATTTGAAGTGAAGGACAAACTCTATTTAAATGGAATACAAGTATACTTGCTTCTGTATAGGCACAAGCCAGTATACTGGCTTGTATATAGGAACAGCAGTTCTGCAGCCATAAATCTGCTCAAAAATGGAACAGTAATTCTTTCCTGTAGCTGCTTACACAGGTACAGAAACTAGATTTAGTAAAGGAAGTTATGTAGTTCTCATGATATATGTGTGTGTTCAATTTGGAGATTTTGAGTTATCTCCACAGCACATGAAGTCCAAGAACAGCAAAAAAGCAGACTTGGAAGTCAGATACAGCCGCAAAAATGCTAATTTGCCTTACTAATTATGTATGCTTCTTCTATGCAGAAGGCAATTTTTCAGAATTCCACAGCTATGATGTTTGGAATGGCAAATTTAAGAAGGGCAAATACAATTTTTTGATGAAAGTTTAGAAAACCTAACAAATAGAAAAGAGAACAGACTCCTCCCTTCCCCACCAAGTTACTCTTATAAACAGGTATTTTTTGCTACTTTTGTGTCAGCCATTATAGGCATATCTACTGTATTTAGTAATTAAGCTAAAAGAGGAGAGGAGCTTAATTAGTAATTAAGCTAAGAGGAAGGAACATAAATATGAACCGTGATGTGCAGAATTCTTGTTTCCATTGGTTCTAATCTACTGCTTTATATAAATGAACTCTGCAGTATTACCTCCACGATGCCTCCTGGTTTGTGCCATAATTATTATGCAAGTTGAACTATGTATCTATGAGGTGGAGACGATTTGAAAAGAAATAATTTAAAAAACTTCAACATACTTGATGGGCAACAGATAGTATATGCAAAAGTGATGTCATTTTTCACTGAAAAAAGAGCTTCTTGCATGTAACAAGCATCTTGCTATTTTTCATAGAGGTACACCAGTTCATAAAATGTACTTGAATTTAAATAATTCTTCTTCATTGTGAATGCAGCCATTAATCCTATCGTGCTGCCTTACTTTTCTGGAAGGTGGCTCAGCTGAAGCAAATATTAGACCAACAAGCAAATAATTTCAAGGAGTCACTGAAGAAACATGATCTACAGTCCAACAAAGAAAAAGAGAAGCTTTTGCAGGATCTTCAAAACACCATTAAAGAAAGCCAGAATGTTAAACTGCAGCTGGAGGCATCACATCAAAAAGTCTTAAAAATGTTGGAGAAAAGCAAAAATCAGGAACTCAAGGTCAGTGTACAGCATACTAGTGTTAAAAAAAATATATATATTTGTGGGATAAACCATATTAGCTAGAGCCAGTTATCTAAACTCAGTTATCTCCAGTTATCTTAATGATGGGTTACCATTGCACATAACGGATTATTCAGTGATTTTGAAACCTCAACATTTTCAGGTGGGTTTGTTTTTTTTTTTTATTTTATCATTTGAACTTAGACCATAGTGTGAATGAAATAGTTTCATAAAATAATATAGCCTACCCTCTACAGTTAGGCTGCGATGAATACAAGCCCCTCTAGCTGTGCTCTTGCTTCAGAAATACAAGGGAGTTCCTAAGTGTATTATTAAGAGGACTCAGTTTTATTCTGTTTCATCCATTATTAATTTATGCATAAATACTTTAAAAGGAGTATAATAGACATGTATAATGATGTGTATTGCCTCAGATACCTTCAAGAAATCAATTCTGTAAGTGGATAACCAAAGCATTTAAAGGTTTAAGTGGATTTATTTCAGTGACAAAATGTTAATGCAATATATTGAGATTCTAAAGAATGTTGCTGTTTGAGAAAAAAAAAATCAGCTTAAAAAATCTACATGTCATTGTGACATGGAGTTCAGTTGTCCCTGTTGATATCACACACCTTAGTGAAAACCTCCTTATACAACATGCGTAGTAAAACCACACTAAGTAGAATTTAGTGTCTTGCTTATATATTTAGAATAAAAACCCAGCTTTAACAAAACCAAGCTGAAGGCAGTAAGCTGGTAAAAATGAAACTGAGGATAGGAGTTTGCTTTAGAGCCACTGCAGAGCAACTGCCCCATAGTTAACAGCATATCAGCAGCACTTCTAACAAAAGCGGAAGTTTTAGCCAAGAATGATACAAGGAAATATAGAAGCTTTTGTCTGAGATGCTGTGATAAGTAATAATATACAGGTCAAATCTGTGGGGCTTTGTATGTTGTATAATAAACTCTCTTTCTAATGCCTAATAGTGCAAAGATGTCACTGTTGTTATTTCATGATGTACAAAAAATGTAATAGATGATATCTTGATAATTTTTCTTGTCCTTATTAAGTCTTATTTTTTAACTTCAGCTTGTTTTTATTCTTGTGTTGTTGAAGTGTCATGTGAAGTGGTGATGAAAATAAAAGTTCTGCAGTGAAAGACCAGATTCATCCTGGCATTACAAGTAAAATAACAAGGTGATAAATAGGCTCCAACTACTTTGTTTTGGGGGGGGCTTTTGCTTACAGGAGGCAGAAGAACGTTTGAAAAAGGAATTTAATGAGACTTTCAAGAGGCAACATCAGTCTCATAGGCTGGAAATACAAACCTTGGAAGAGAAAGCAAAGAAAGAATTACATGATGAGCTCGAGCAAATACAGAAGCAGCAAACCCTGTTGCTAGGTACAATGTCTCATGTCATGCACAGCTCCTACTGCTTGAGTATATGCTGAGAGGCACCAGCTTTCCTCCCATTCATTTTCTTCCCATTTTCTGGGAACTGAGGTCTTTGTCAATTTCCTTTTCCATACCCTGCAATTTCAGCAATACAGACTTAATATTCTTTGTTAACCTAGCTCTCAACTGTCAGCAGCAAAATGTTGCTGGGAGAGTAGACTGGCGTACAACATTCAAGTATGCATTATCAGGTATATTAAACTAGAATATTGTAGTTAGTGTATATGACTTTCCTCTTTTTTTCTATGATGTGAAGGATTATTACATGTGGTTCAAGTCTGTCCTATTGAGTCCAGCAGTGGGGATCAGTTGCTCCATATGGATTGTTTACTCAGTTTAGACAGTTCCCTAAACTGTTCAGATAAAGAGAACACTGCATTAGGAGGACTTGTAATATTGAGGACCTGAGTTAGAACTCGGGTTATTGAAGCTCATCTATAAAAGGTTTTTTAATTAAAGAAAGAATAATTTGAAAGTACTTTAAGTATAAACTGGATTCTCTTCTTGGTTTTTTTTTCAGTAATTCAAATTTACTAAAAAGATTTGTTGCTCTTTAAAGTTTATATGTTCAGTAGATAACTTTTCTTGAAGAACAGAATTTATAGGGAGACAACAGAGAGAAAAACTTCTTTCTCCTTGTATTTGATCCATCCTGAAACTTGTACACAATACACACAAAAGTTGCAGTATATGACAGATCTGCTTATGTAAGTGTTGTACTTCTCTAACACAACCGGAGCTCTCCTCAGGCTGCCTTATGGCCCTCTGTAAGACACCAGTGGACTTTACAGGGAAGCTCAGGGGTGCTCCAGTAAAGTTCAAGGTTAGAAGAAACAATTATAGTGATTTAGTCTGCAAAACAACTGCAACAGAATTAAGTCTCTGATTCCGATGTTGAATCATTGCTATTGTAGCTCCATATCTTCTTCTGTTGCTCAACCGAGTTGCTTCTCTAGTAACAGGAGGCCTGTCTTTTACCAGAGTGTTTATTATACTTAATGGTGAAGGAGTTGAGGGACAAATCAAAATGTAATGTATTAATGGTTTCATCTACATTGTGTGTATCCACTTTCCCCATCCAGCTGGCCTCTGACTGCCTTAATGATTGTCTGTCTGATTGTTACTAGGATCTCTAAGGATGGAACTCTCTGAGCAACAGACATCATGCACTAATCTCAAGAAACAAACAGAAGAACTGCAAATGGAGCTGAGGAGTGTGAGGACACTGAAGAAGCAACAGGCAAGAATCCAGTTCCTACTTCATTGCCATGTGGTGTTTTGCAAAAGCAGTAGTATCAAATTCCTCTCTCCAGAGATAGTAATAGTAGTACAGAAGTAAGTAAGATAGAAGTAGGAAGTATAGTAAGTAAGAAGTAAGTATAGTAAGTATAGAAGTAAGAATTATAGTAAGATAGTACAGAATCTCTTACAGAAAGGGAATGGATTTCCCTCCGTTATGTCACACTTTAACATGTTAGCATTGTTTATCATGATTTTCCTATGGGCAGGCTTTTTTTCCATTTAAAGATCAGAATCCACAATACAAGTAAATGAATGAATGTTACAATAAAATAAATTTTGTGGTGACTATAAAATATGTTCAGAAAGTTTTGATCACAGATTTTGTCTTGCATGTAAAATTGCACATATAAGTGAAAAATTAGTTCACAAAAATTCAGTGCACACAACTGCAGTGGGCTCTGTGCATTAAATAATTAGAGGCTGTGAATAACTAAATTTGGCCTTTCTCTTAGGAAGGAAGTAGCCAGAGCCAGATCAGATCTCTTCATGATGAACTGGAAAAATGTCAAAGTGAAATTTCCGAACTCAAGAAAGAGAATTTACTTTTGAAGGACACAATGGAGCTACTCAGTGCTGAGCTGGAGTCGCAGAAGCAAGAAGCTGCACACCTTCAGGATAGGGAGAAACAGCACAGAAGGTTTGCCTTAAATTCACACTTCACAGTGCCACCTAGAGAGTCAATAATAATGCCAGCATCAGAGGTGTTCTAAATGTGATGAGTGTCAGAATCTCTCCTTTCTAAAGTACTAATTTTACAGGTTGGGAGTTTTGCAAAAGCAATAGTTCATTTCACATTTCTCTCCAGCCATAATAAAAGCATTTGAACTAACAGTTCATTATAGGTCACAGAGAAATATGTCCAGTGTAGCCCCACAGGAGTGACCTGAGAAAATCTACATAACATCAGCTGTTGAAAGGCACTAGAAGACATAAACAAATCCCAAACTCACCCAAGAGCTACTAAAAAAATGTAGAAGTCTCTGAGAATAAATACCAGTTTTTTATACGTACTTTTTGTAGCTGAAGCCAATGGATTGTTAACTCTAAAGGGGACACTTAAGAATGCCATACGTACTCTGTGAGGCTCTGCTTTGTCTACAAAAGCCAGCTTTGCACTGGGGGAGTTAGGGCAGTGATAGCAGATGCTGACAGTGCCTCTGGGCTGATGGAAGCCTGGAGTTGTAATACGCTGTGAGGGCACAGGAGTGGCAAGCTGACTTTTAAGGCTTGACTGTCTTTGTAGAAGGTGGACTGCATCCTTTTAGTGTAGCCACGGGCTCGGAGCACATGTTGCATTGCAGTAATAGCAGTCTCCTCATTTGTGTACAGAAAAAGTGCAGGACTTGCCTTTTACATGGGAGACAAGACTGGAGTTCACTGTCCAGTGCATCTGTATGGCTGTTGAATCCTTTGAAATTTCTGGGTGATCATACTTAACACGTTCTTTTTGCAGAGAGATTGAGGGATCTGGTGCATAGGTACCTTTCAGTTAATTTCTGCAGTGGTGTAGAATGTGTGCCCCTAACTACCCAAGCTATGTATATAAAAGGATTTCCGAAGAGTATACCCTTAAAAGAATCTTTAATATTATGTCCTATATAGTCTAGGAAAAAAAGCACTCAAGGGATACAGTGTCTCTTGGCAGACTGCCAGAGTGGCCAGAGTAATTCCATTGCCGTCTAGTCAGCAGATACTTAAAGAATGAGAAAGAAACTTTTTTTTTTCCTTTGCATTCTTTGGAGAGTTACTTGAAAGTGACTTTCATTTCAAGCTTTTGAGGCAAGATCAACAGAAAGAATTGCAAACCAGAGAGTTTCATCAGTGCCCTCCAGCTACCTTGAAGGAATTTAGAGCCTCTGTTTATGAAGAGAATTATTCACATCAGTGATGAGGTCTAAAAGGCCTCAAATGCTAAAGCTGCTGGGCTGAAGGATAATCTTTACAGGGCATAGATGGTGTAGTTCTACTACAGCAAGCATTTGAGAAGGAAGCATTAATGGAAATTATGTAAGGAGAAATCCTTTAAATAACAGGAGGTAGAACTGAAGAGCTTATATGGTCCTAGGCACCTGATACAGGCTGCTTTGATATTAACCCATGGAAGATATGGAATGATAACTTGCAGCTCATGTTTTGCTTTTGCAGGACCAATAATTTGGGTAGGGGAGTAGGTAAATTGGTGAGTGCATGTAAATACCAGCTTTTTTTACTGCTATTTTTACAACAGTGACCTTGTCTTATGCTATATAGTTGTTTCTGATTTGGAAGCTGATAGTGTAATGTGCATGTGCCAAATTTTTATAACTAGTTGTCTAAAATTACTTTTCCTACTGTTGCCAAGTAAGTGAAACCAGTAATCTGCCTGAAGTAATTATTCTCATTTACATTGTCTTGAATTGTGTGAATTCCACCTCCAGTACAGAAACCTTTTGCAAGGACTAGGATGAGAGCAGGCAAAGGCATTTTTTATGGGAAGACAGGACAAGTCCCAAAACGGCTATCTTGAAGGAGAGCATCTATTCTACCCCTGAAGATCCATTTCAGGGATTCTGCTCCCATTTTTACTCTTATTCTTCTGCTTCTTATCTTGTGCCAAGTTCTAAATCAATCACTCCTACGGCTCTGATTTCAAGGGCAGAAACCTTTCATGGGCCTTTTGGCCTTTCCTGAAGCATTTCAGAAGTAAGTGAAAGGGGCTTAGAAATATATTAAAAAGGAAAAAAATGGTAAACTGAGTATCTTTTGTGAAAATTTTATTTTCACATCCCTGTTTTAATCAGTAGCCAACAGAACGTGGGGTCTGCATTGAGGTAATGAAAACGTTTCTCCAAGGTTTACCAAAACAGCAAACAAAAGGCAACAAGCTAACAGTGATTCTTCAATAGATGTCTATTGATTTTTGGGGTTGGTATCAGAAAGCAATGTTATGGCTAGGCTTGAAAAAAAGTTAGGCATTTTTTAGTTTTCAATTGACAGTGTTAATCGAATAGCAGTATCTTTCAAAATATGTTGTCTGTTAAAGACAGATGTTGTAGTTAAAGGCATTGTTATAACACTTTTTACCTTCACTTTTAAAAAAAATATATTTTTCAGATGGCAGTAGGCAGTATTAAATATTTCTGGTGCCATGATGTGATGCAATACAGCATCAGAGCCTCATGTTAAAATCCCAGAGGTTTCAAAATAATTTTGCTTAATACAAGTGAGTTCCTGTGGTACTTTAATGTCATGTTTGACCATTAAGATTGATGTACAAACTAACCATAGACAGAATATCAATAGCATCATTATATAGAATAGACCCTCCATTTCCTGAAGGCTGAAGGTCTCCAAATAATTTTCCTCTTCCTCAGTGTTAGTTCTGCTTCAGATTGCAACTGAAGTGTCAAAGTCAAATCAGTAAGCAGAAGCCCAGAACTATGCCCAGTTAACTACCTTTGTAGTCAATACAAGATCTCAAAACTGCATGCTTTGATCAAAGATAATAAGCTAGTATTGAAATGTGAGAATTCAGACATATTTTAATACCAATGAAAGGCTACTCGTAGAAGACCTCAATATCAAGCATAAAAAAGAACTGGACATATTGAAACAAGATCACCGGAAAGAAGTCGAAAACGTATTATCTGATTTCAGCAGCACTCAGGCACATCTCCAAGCAAAGATTTTCTCCTTAGAAACTGAGTAAGTCATTTTAAATAAACTCTGGCTCATACTGGCAATGAGTTCTGATTGAAATTATTATTGTTAGTTTGTATAATTTTTTTTGTTACTCGTAGGTAGAATATTATAAGAACTGAAATAGAGGTGTATAGGTATTTGTTTTGCAAACACAAAAAGACACAGATATATTGTAATAAACTTTGAGTATCATTTAATGTAGAGCACTATACATACAGTTTTACAATGCTAAATTAAAAACTTCACTTAGGATCTTGCAATTTTATAACACGTAAAATCATCTTTGTCACAGATGATACCAGAAGCCTTCATCCATAGTCTTGTACTTAATTTTGTTCAGCAGAACAACATCTTTGAGGTTAAGCTCTTGCTCATTCTCACACTCTAGCAAATTTCCCAGGACAGTGCCCACTAACTCATGTAAATAAATGCACCTTGCAGCCCCCTGTGGAGTTAAGTAGTTCTGTGGTCCTTACAGACTGTACAGGAGAAGCCCCTCAGAAATAATCCCTGTGATTATATATACCCCTTGTCCTTTTCTCTTATCGCAGCTGTGTGGCATAGGTCCAGAATAAAGACCTACTTGCATGTAAGCAGGTCTCAAACCATTCAGATGTTAAGATTTATCTTTTAATTTAAACTCTGATATACACTAAATTAAGAGTATAAGACTGGGGGGAGAGAGCTCTCAAAAATATTTACCCTCACGAAAAAGACCCCACAAAATGGTGGTTTTGTATTCTGTAATACATTTCTCAGTATGGCAGGTGAACTTCATAGCACTCAGTTTCTCAAGCAGCAAAATTCATGAACTTGGCTGATGAAATAATGACTAGTTTTCTCATGGGTCAATCAAACGTATGTTTCCACACCATCTCTAAGAAGGTATAAGTTTTCATTTGAATCTTTTTCCCCTGATGAAGGCATTTGAAGAGCTGAACTCACACTGCAGAACTTAGGGGGTTCACTAAAGCAGCATGTATATCCAAGCGTCTCTGTTCGTGAAGGTTATAGGAATTGAGTATTTCTGAGGCCTCGATCAAATACGGTTGGAATTAGCCTGTGGATTCTAAAGTTATTTAGTCAGAAAAAAGAACAAATAGATGAATATAGACATGCATAGATACTGTGACACAGATTTTTTTTCTTTAGGAGACTAGACCAGCGATGTGATGTGCAAGCTTGTTCATACATCAGGGGCTGGATTTTACACTGAACAGGTGTTGTGGGTTAACCCTGCTGCAATTTATTTTGGAACTCCACAACATTCTATACTTACATGTAATCCATGTACAGATGTCCATTTTTAAAAACAGAAAGGCCTGAGCATGTCCCTGTATTTTAAACTTGGAACTTAGAGCAGAGTACAGCCCAGGTATCTCTTGAAGTTTTTTCCGGTCTGCATTTTCTTTGGTACAGACTTAAAGAATTAGAAGAAAAGTCAAGAAAGTGGGAGTCCAGATTAGAAGATACACACCTTATAAGCTGTCTGCAAGACAAATTAAGTGAGAGAGAAGAGATTATTAAGCAGCTGGTGGTAAGATTTCCTTTTATATGTACATACATATTTTGGCATCTGTTGGAAGGCCCTGTTCAGTGTTTCACACATTGCTTCAGACTGATATTTTCTTTATGTTCTGGAATACTTTGACAAATATATTTGACAAATATATGTTTCCATATGAACTTCCAAGAAATTGATGTTTCCATACACGTAACTTTTCTTTCCCCTCAGGAAGGAAGAAAATTTCAGCATTCACTTTTAGCAAACATTGAATCTTACAGGAATCGATCATTTTCTTTCAACCCTAATACAGGATGCTTGACTCCTTCCATGAAGGTAAGATGAGCAATGCAATTAAAATTGCAAATTGTGATGGTTTATTGCTCTTTGAATCATACAGATATTAGGACAATAAAGGCCCTATTAATTTTTTATGGTAATTTTATTCCGTAGAATTCTTTCTGGTTAGCCAACGTACAGTCAGGTGCTGAGTATAACATAAATTCAGTAGAAGTATATATATGCACAAGGATACAGCTGTTTAAGCAAATACAAAACACTAGAACTCCAAAGATGTCAGTCATTCCACTGGGATAAGCACAGCCATTACTTGCAGATTTGGGAGTTGCTACTTGGGATATTGCATGCATTGAGGAAAATTATGAATTGTGTTTAGACAGCTCAGTATTTTCCCTTTGTTATTCCAGCCCCTCTGTATGATACTGTCTATAAATAGTCATGGAAAGAAGGAAGGTCAAGTTGGTAGAAAGCACCTAACTGAGCTCTGCAGAGCTATCAGCTTTGATGTATCTAAAACCTCAAAGTCAAATACACAAGTTGTTTTAATTGGACTACCTAATCCATGGTTCCTCACAGCATACCCTGAGAATTTATTTTAAATGCCTATAGAAAAAGAATCTTCATTTTTGGGTGCTCCTCACAAGATATCTATGAATGAGGTATTGTTGAGGTTTTATAGTATAAAATGTAAAATAAAAAAAGGATGTGTAATGAAGTTTTCTATTACAATAAAAAGCAGCAGAAGAAAACGGTTGAGGTGCCCAGTCGTGTTGTCAGTGTTCCGAATTTAGCTTCCTACGCAAAAAGCTTTTTGAGCTGTGACTTGAGATCAAAAAGAAGTGCTCCTCAAATGACAAAATCTACAAGCTTAGACCGGAGCCCTGGCTGCCTCAGGGTGGGATCTCCATCAGCACAGTCCTCAGACAACAGTGCTGCCATAAGGTATTTGTCTGTTTTGCAGTGACTTGTAAGATGATAAATGAATTGGTATTCAGAATCTTGTAGGCAATTTAAACATGTAAGACATTTGGAAATAAACAATGGAGTAAGGTTCCTGTCATGCAGTGAACTCCGTGTGTACAATTCTCTGCAGATAGATCCAGAACTTTACTGCAGAAGTAGACTATGATCACTGCCCAGCAGAGCTTATGCTTGCAACCCCTCCTGGTACGAAAAAAGGACAGGAGTTGCAAATATTTAACTAAGAATGTAGTTAATAGTGAACATGGCTGTTTAAAACTTCAGGCCCATATCAGTGGTTCTGTAAAGGATGTGTTTCCTTACTTTTATTTCCTCACTTTGCACTTGGTAGACGTAGATGGCGTATTTTTATTTTAGGAGATATTTGAATGAACCTAGGCTAATCATTTGGCAAAGGGTTTAGAAACTTAAAAACTGATTAGCAGATACTTAACTAAAAACTTCTTAGTTTGATGTTTTTTCTCTGAAAAGCTTGAATTTTTCTTCAAATCTATGAGTTATTATTTAAACAATGTTTTATGTTTTATAAACATGACTGAACTCTCTCTTCAAGAAATAGTTAAAACTTTATGTAGTTAACATTATACACTTATAATGATAAATATGAAAAAAAAACCCAAATCTACCACTATACTTCAGGACAAAAGCCAGTCTTTTCACCCATCTCCTAGTGGAGATTATTTATCCTGTAAAGTGTGTGCTATGGAGTTCTTTCCTTGAAGGTAAATGGTGCTGGCTACTGCCAAGGACAATAACCCGGGACGTAGGCTTGGATCCAGTTTAGCAGTTCCCACATCTTAAAGATAAAAGCATTCTGTCTCATGCCAGATGACTGCCAAGGCAAATCAGTTTTGTATTTTAAACAGAAACATACACGGAGACTGAAGGTAGCTTGGCTGCTACTTTTTTAAATCAATCAAGTGAAGTCACACTTGCTACTATTATTAGTAGTAGCTAATAATAATATTATTAGCTAACTGAAATTAACGTAAATGTTAAAAACGCATCCTGAATGCTGAAAAATCAGGGACTAAGTAATAGGATTGATTATAAAAGCCAGTTAATAGTCAGATAAATCCTTAAGTTCCAAATAAAACGTTTACTCAAAATTTCCTATTTTTAAGAGTGAATTGCACCTGCCATTTTCTGATTTTCAAGACATTTCAAGACTTTTTTTTTTTTTTTTTTTTTTTTGAGATGTCAAGGCAAGAATTATGTTTGAACATTTCTCCATAGCTGTGTAGCTCCCCTTCACGCTTTCCTTTGTGTTACTGGCCAATGCTGTTAGCCCCGTCACCCGGCTAGCACAGATCCCACTAGAAATTGTAGCTGGCACCTTTTGGCTTCATCCAGTTCATGTGAGCACAGATTCATTCATGGGATCATGAGTTTTTCCAGGAAAAAAAGTATTAAATATTTATAAGATTGTAAGTCATGCTAATGCTTGTTTGTTTGCACAGGACATATGGCAATGAACCACCACAAACCAAAGATGACCAAAAACAAGACCCTCAGCATCAAGAATGGTTTACTAAGTATTTTTCATTTTAAAGCAAACTATTTCCATACTTCTCAGAGTTACTAGAAAAGCTGTTCCTGTTTTCTTTTAGGGAATGATCTAATACATGATTTAGAAGAAAAAAGATGTTATTTCCAAGTAAATAATTAGGAACAATTGCACTCTCTTACATCTAATTATTATGGAGTTATAGGCATGGATTTCAGAAAAATACGTTTTTTTAACAACCTCTGTAAAAAATGAATCTAAAAAATTTGAGATACTATTATGTGAAGAGACTTGTTAATCAAGAGACTGTACCATTCCACAATTACACTGAATATGCGATTTGGTCTTGGATACATCCTGTCAATCTGACTCCAGCTGAAAAAATAGATTACTTCTGTAGGTGATTTCTGTACGTTTACACATTTGGTTCATCAGCTGTTTAAAATAATTTCTGCATATAATAATGTAATTTTTAAAAATTTTAATAGGTTTTTGTTGAACTTAAGCTGTACAGCATGTGGTATACTTCCAAGAGTAGCATGTTTATAGCAAGCTGGTTTAGAAATACTTTGTGGTTTGCTTAATAAACTGTTTTGTACAGTCAGCATTGCAATATAATATTCCTGTTGCACTTCAATACATGTAACAATCAGCCTGATGAATCAGGATAATATGTAAGTATGAACATTAAAACTTGCTTGTAAATCATCCATTTCCATGTTTTGCAAAATAGTGCTGTTATGCTGAAGTGCAAGACAGACCGATGCACTCAGTTCCAGATTTATGGGAACTGCATACTTGCACATTTTATCTCCGTAACATTCCTATACCCACCAAAACGCGAAGTGGGCCAATGACTACATTTATCAGGTCATGCTAGCTAACTCATTACTGGGAGGAAAGACACCCATGAAGAAATGAACCCACAGCTAATTCATCAACCAATGTGAAAAGCAGGGAATTGTGCAACCAGCAGCCTAGTGTTGAAGGTAAGATAGTTCACCTGCAACTGCTCTATGATTTGAATCCCCATTTAATTTCAACTAGCAGGGCCCGGCTACAGTTTTACCTGTGCGAAATGGAATACCTCCAGCCTAACGTCTCCCGTCAGCCAACAACAACGGTACCAACAGATGCAAGTGCTTACTACTGAACAGCCACTGCACCTCAGCCATGGTAAAAAGGTGTCAGAAGACGCAGAATGCTTCTACAGGCCAGTACTTTCATCCCAGATGTTCAGTATTTTTTCAAAGGTGAATGGCTTGGTTTGGAAGACTTTGGCATCAGATTTGGCAAAAAGACACTTTTTATACATGCAACCGAGAAGGGGATAAAATGGTGTACAGTACCACTGAGTGCCTTGGTGTCTGTGAAAGGATCAGAAATGTACAGGGCCAAGTTTTTCATCAAGAGTTTTCATCCACTATGCCCCAAAAACTTTTGAAGCATGCTAGGAAGTTCAATACACAATTACTAATTCTAATTTCCAGGGTTACAATTATCCTAATTGACTCGTTCCCCAAAACAAGTGTCCCTATGAAGTGGCTTTCCTGGCTACATGAATGAAGCTTGTTGCCTAGTAATACATACAGGATTCCTTTGCTATTTTTATCTCCAAAATCTTTCTTTGGCTATGTTTAGATTACTAAATAGTGCACCCCAGTAGGAGTGAATTCTGTAGACTGGACAGTGCTGATGACCCAAGTCCACAATGAGTGGTCTTTATTTTGGGGATAGGTATTTTGGACCATCTCTACACTAGCCTGACAGACAGTAGATGAGTAACATTAGGCCTGCGTTCCATATCACCCCAGAGGTATCTATTTTGCAGTTTCATTTCATCCTCTAAGAATCCAATTTGTATATCCCCAAGACCCCTTAATGAGGTCAGCAAAAGTCCAGTGGAGATGGACAATTCACTTCAAAAAAAGTACACTCTTGATCTGACCTAGATACAGACAATTCTAAGGGTGTTTCTACAGTGATACTTATGGATAATAAAACATTTAAATCTTCCAGTAAAACCCAAAAGTAATCTTTGCAAGTATTTTCATCATACCAGCAAAGGTATAGTTAGGGGAAAGCTAGGGCCACTCTTTCTACAAGGAACAGGATGCATTCTGGAAAAGCACACTTCTACCTGCAAGCATCCTGAATAGCAACTCCACAGATTTTCCACTGAAATATAAAACCTATCCATATTTTTGGAAAAAAAAAGAAAAAAAAGATTTATTTTGCTTAATTGTCTTCACTATTTATATTTGTAGTACAAATTACATTATACAAAAAGCATACAAGTTAAAAAGAACACTTGAAAATATTCAGGTATGTAAAATCAAAGATCATGTTTGCTTCATTGGAGCAGGAATATTAGCAGATGCTTGTTCTAGGTAAGCCAATGGACCCTGAGGCATTTCTGCAGGCTTTTTGTGCTGTACACTGATATCTTCCAGGACCTGTTGCCAGTGTCGCAGCTTAGCCAAATGCTTCTGAATTAAGGCTTCTTTTCTCTGCAATTCATTTCTTAATTCTGAGACATCCTGTGGATGAAAAAACGTGTCTTAGTAAATAGAAAACGTTTCTTAGTAAACAGTATTCTTAAGAATAACCACTTCACATAACGAGCACATGATTTTTTTAGCTTGAGTTCAAGCTGATCGTATAGGGATTCTAATAATGGGAAAGTTTCTAAGCAAACAGAGAGAAAGCACTATGAATGCACTAGTTCTGTTCCCCTAGGTGATGTATTTCAGAGACCGTTACTTCCAGCAAAATTTGACTAACTAGTTTGTTTCTGCCAATGAAACTATCATCTGTGTTCCAGTATTCCACAGAGCAGGAGGCATCCAGTTTCTCCAGGTTCATGGTGAGAGCGCTATGTTAACAGTCAAGTTCTACTGACTTAAGATGTAGCATCATGTTGAGAAACCCAAAACTAATGTGAATGAGGTGAATAACTGTATTGCTACTCCGCTTACCTGACCTAGAACAATACAGGTAAATTAATTTAAACATACCTCTTTAATTACTTGCTCTGGTTTCTGGACTGATAGCTGCAGTCGTTTTTGTAGAAAAAAGCATTCCGTTTGTCTTGCAACATCCAGAAACTTTTGGATGCACTGATCAACACCTAAACATAAAATAGTAACACAGAAAGAAGAGATTCCGAAAAAGAAGTTATCAGGCTGATACCGTAGTTACCTGCATGCTATTAAGAACACTTTTCACAGTACTTTCTAGAAAGTAAATCTTCAGGTTTACTAAAATGACATATTTATAAAACCAGGATGTGCATTAAGTCTCTGTATAAAACACTGCTTTGCAAACTTTCAGAACTTCTTCTACAGGTGCAAGACAACAACTCTTTTTCCCAAGTTTTATTACATTTTTGACAAAGAGTGTTAAAATAATTTGTGGAACTTGGTTGAATAAAGAAAACATTTCACTGTATGCCCAAGCAACAAGCTCAATGTAAGGTTCTAGAAGACGGGCATTTTCAAGAGAATGTTCTGCCTTCATATATTTTGCACTACTGTTTTGGTAACAAAAGCTGTCCCATTTCAGCATATGAACAGCGTATGAAGTATTTTTCAGAAGTGTTTATGCTGTCTTCAAAAGAAAGCCTGAGAGTCAGGCTTAAGAAATTTTTCAGGAAAAACGCCTCTTCTAAAAAGTAGTTGACAGCCGTTTTTTAACTTCCTGCTTATATCGGTTCAGTGTTAAGCCTCCCATGCAAGTCTTAAATCCCTGCTCCTAAGCAATCTAGCTTTTCCTTTCCCTCCTTTTAGAATTGCTTCATATACATGAAGCGTCGCATTCGCTTCCTACTTTTTCCACTGCATGTTGCCAACAAGCCCGCAGAGCCCCAGGGGCCCGCCGGCACTCGGGCCTCTCCCCAACACCCCGATCGTTGCCGGCTGAGTTTCTTTCCGTGTGAGGCCCCCACTGCTGTGAACACTGTTCCATTGGGGAACCGGCGATCAACCCTAACTTATGCCAGAGTCACCGTTCAAAGACCCTGAAATAGCTTCTAAACCTCTTCTGGCCTCAAAGGACAGAGCACATAACCACGGCGCAGCCCAAACGCGCCTGCTAAAATCCGCAACACGTTTTAGGAGAATTCGACCATAGATTGGGAACCCCAGCCGTGCCGCTGGGCGTTCCAAGCCTGCCGAACAGAACCACCCCCGCCGCCCGGCGGGTTGTCCAAAGCCTGCCGAACAGAACCGCAGCCCGCCGGAGGGCTCAGCCCGGGGCCTCACCGGTGCGGATCTCCTCCTGGTCCGTGCCGTTCACGTAGTCCTGGCTCACCAGCGAGGCGAAGCAGGCCTGCGAGAGAGGGAAGCGTGGAGGTAAGAGGACCGCGGGGGACCGGCGCCCCGACGGCAGCAGCACCCGCCCGCGGCC
>NW_010561272.1:244787-249807 GCF_000687285.1 Phaethon lepturus | reverse complement strand
GGCTGCGGGAGGTGGCGGGGCACAAGCCGGCACCTCTCCCTGCGCATCTGCCTCCCGTCTCTCAAGGGGAAGCAGAGCTGGGGCGGCCGGCGGCGACAGCGTGGTCCTCCGTCAGAGAGGACTCTCCCGGGTGGCTGGGAGAGGGTAAGGTAGCCTAGTCGCCGGCTGAAAACCTCCCCCGAATTTACAAGATCTGGCAAGTAGCTACGTAGGTAAAGTCAGTTAGATTGTTGCAAAGGGAAACATTTCGATTAATCAGCTTACCTTTACAAATAAGACTTTAAAAAGACATTTTTTGTGATTTAATGAAGCCAAGGTTAATTATGGCCTAGATTATTTCAGAAGCTGTGTTTTTCAGTAGTAATTATTCTAGAAACAGAGAGCTATTTATATACCCAGACTAGAATATTAAAAAAAAAAGATTCATCACCAGCCTTACCCTTAGTTTTACAGAGCACGAAGTGAATGTTTCCCTGTATGAAAATTTGCATTAATCCATATGTATTTATGTCTTAAGTTGTGTACATGCAAATTATGGCTACAAAATTACACCGAATGTTAATTTTCATGAACTCTGAACAATTTCTTCTGCTATCTTTTTTCCTCAGAGTAGGTGCTAGTTAATACCACACACATTCAGGAGAAACAGCAATATATACCTTTTCAAGGGCCTGATCCCATTAGCAATAGGATTGCACCTGCTGCTCTGAAAGCTTAGCAAGGAGGTGTGAAAAAACCTTTATGAAAATGGGAAGAAGGGGACTTTAAAACAAAACTCCACCTACATAGTCAGACACCAGAGGAAAATAAAAATCTCTAAATAATGGCGGGTTGACTTATTGGCAAAGATTAACTGAACAATTGGATCTTCTTACATTTGCAAAAGCTCAGCGTCCTATATTGGAGCTTATTCATATTCATGGAAGCAACAGTAGTTGGCTGGTTGAACAATTGCTTTCAACAATGTCTCTTCTCAGAAGTAAAACTTTATGAAACTATTCTGAATGCCCTGGGATCTGAGCTGACAGTCTTGTGGACTGAGTCCCTTTGCTCAGTTTTGCTGACAGCAGAAAAGCATGACCAACTGGAGGATTCTTCTTGATCTAGTAGGATTTTTTTTTTAAATGGTTTATTTGCTAACCTTGAAGATTAGTATTGCATTTATGAAGACTACTGTAAAAATAAAATTTCCCCATTGAAAATCCATGCTGGGGCCACAGAAAAGACTCTGGTCAGGTTTTTAATGTTTTTGATACAGAATCTTTGTGCTATCTGAATATATGTAAATAAAGATGTTTCCTCCTACCCCTTCCAAGATGCTCTTTCAGGGCTCATGTATCCATTGCAACTAGAATTGCCCTTTGGTTAACTGATCCCACACTGAAGAATTTAGGAAGTGGTTGATGAATGTTCACACTTCCAAAGAGAAGTTGTTCTCTGTCACTACTTCATTAAGGCATATCAATGTGTCTTTTTTTTGGGAGGACTATGAAATGATCCTATCTGCAAGTAAAATCTTGCCCTTGCCACAGTGGGAGAGCTATGAGAAGAGTATCGGACTTTGCTCAGTTTCCTGGGTTGCTTTGTTGGCTCAGGTCAGGTCTTTTTTAATTTAAGATTTAATTTCCTACTTTTGAAACTGTTATACAACATGCTGACAGAATGATCTACGGGATGTACAAGTTGCCAGGTTATTCTTGCTGAGCAGTGTCTCTCTGCTCAATGTTAGTTGATGTCATTCTGACTATTCAAAATCTCGTTGTACCTCACTGTATGGCTGTCCTGCTCATTTCAATAGAACGGTGCGTGTAGTAGTCAAAATAACCTGGAGCAAATCCACTGCCCAGACTGCTCGCAGAATCTTGCTGCTGCTACATAAAATGCCCTGACACCTACATTATTCTTCTGCAGTGTCTTTCTAAGGAGCACGATGGAAATCAATGTTGCAAGCATTAGTTTCATAGTGATGGAACTTTTTATAGTAAAAACCAATCTGGAAAAAAAATAGACCACTGTGATACTACCTCCAGAATAGTTCACGCAATCAAACCAATCCCAAAATTGTTTTTATTTGAAGCATCTTCTGCACAGTCTTGTGAGATGACATAATTATAAATTATTCCTTAAGTCCCTTAAAGAGAGTGCTGCAAGCAAGGACACACAGCACAATGATACTGTGCTGGTAAAACTATGGAAAGTCATCCCTCTGTGTAACAAGGTCTATTACACAGTAACAAGACTTTAATGACTGATGGAGGTAGTTTTGAACGTGCATTTGACCTGGCATTTATTGTGCGGTTGGAGAACTTTTGTGTGCATAGGAAGCATGGAAGAGTAGCAACCATAGGGTTTTCTCCATAGGAGCAGTGCATTTGCAGAACTAAAGGCCAAACAGAAGATACCTTGCTTTCCATAAATGGAGTAGTTTTCAGTGCTGGAAGGTACCGAGAAGTGCCGTAAAGTGTTGGAAAAAAGCTTTAGGGACTTTCCTTTAGAGCAAGAAGGGCACTATTGTGATAGTTTCTGGTGACTGAAATACATCAGTAAATTCAGAGATCTTTTTTCTTCAAAAACTTGGTGGACATTCATGTTAATGGTTATGTTGGGTGCCAGAGGTCAGTAATTAACAAAAAGTGTAAATCATGTCCCAACTTTGTCTTTCATTTTAATACATGTTACAGAAACAGGATCTTGTTGTGCTGATGAGCAAATAAGTTGTTTTGGCCCTATCAAACATATTCTATAACAAAGTGTGGCAACTGGGTGGAAGGAACTCCAGTGGCAAGGGATGTAACAGTAAAGAATAAACAGACCCTGCTGTATGCATGAAATAGGACTTAGTTGTCTGTTTGCTCTTGCAAGCAGTCATCGCATTTTGTAGAATATTGTTTTTATGTATTGTGGCAATTACTTGAGGGAAAAACTGTTTTTTTGCTGACTGTCATGGGAGAAAATATACATGGAGAATCATTGTTCTTTTCATATGATTTTAATCAAAATGAGCTCAAATCACAAACATAATGTTAAATTATATCCTTGCTTCCAGAAGAGCTATGTGCTCAGTTTCTGTTAAGTGATTGAGATGTGAGATAGTAAGTGCTTGTTTGTGTGTGGTGTGTATTTAAGCTAGTAGTGTGGTAACCGTTTTGTGATTCAAGGATTCAAATAAGCTCAAAGGCATGAGAAACACTTCAAAGCTTTCAGGTCAAATTGGGATTTTTGAGCTTGCCATTGGTATTGAAAAGGGACTTTGTGTATGACATATGGGTGGCAAACAAGTTTCTGTCTGGACTTGAAAATAGGGTGTCATGTTTAAACTAAAAACCAAACAAAACTAATGTGTAAGTTTTTAAAATGTTGCTTTTGGAGGGGGAATAGTTAGCCATAGGTCAAAACTGTGGCATAGGAAAGCTAATGCTTAACTTTTGTAGTGCTCTTTGGAGAAGGGATCCAAAGGAGACAGTTACTCAAGAAACTGTGAAACACTAAACCCCTGTTTCTCAGTGGACGATGCTTGCACATCTATGGAGCTTTCCTGGAGCTGAAACTTGCTGTTCTCTCTGCATAGCAATTTCAAATGAATTGTTTCTAATTTGAGAAGCCTTGTATGTGTGCTTGTTGATGTTAAAATGCTGTCAGCTGTGGAAACCAGAACAAATTTGGAAAATCAGAATGTGATTTGAGAGCAAGAATGGTGTTCCATAAATGGGTTTATTGTCAGTCCCATGTATGCTGCTGTGGTTTCAGGGCAACTCAGAGCTGCTGATTTTTTGGATATCTGTGCTGTATACCGTTGAATGAATCGGACCTTTTACGATAGTCTGTAGGAGTTGGTAGCGATATGTACTTGGCATAGTTCTTGGACTATCTTGACTCAGCACATACATTTCAAGTTACTACAACAGTTGCTTTCTAACAGTTTTATTTGTTGAGAAGGTATAAGCTGATCAATGTGTAGATAGTGGAGGTGAAATACAGACCTGGAGAAGGGGACTCAGCAGCTCCATTGCTGCTCTGTTTATCTAGCCACAAACGCAAGCAGAGCTATCCTTGTCATATGTGCGTTGTCCAGTGGTAGGGAACTATGGAGGAGCAGAGTGGCTGTATGCTTGTGGGTGTGCATGTATCCTGGGATATTGCACACAGCTCTTTTTGCAAACCTGGGACTCTGTTGCAAGGTAGTGCAAGTGTCCCTGACTAGAAACACACAGGTGGGCCAGAAGCTGTCTCCTGATTTTGGTGAAGTGCAAACTTCAGGATTCAGTTAAAGAACTGTTTTCTCTGTTGGGAGAATTTAAACTTAGGTGGCTATTGAATATAGAAGAGGCAGACCTAACAACAACTGTGAAAAGATACCCTTGGGTCATGGTAATAACCCTCCCCTTGCCATTGGGTATGCCCAGATCCAGCACCATATGAAGCTGTGTCGAATAGACATTTGTGTAAATGCGGAGTAAGACCTTTTGCTTTGCTGAGCTGTAGTTTCACATGCCCCAGAAGAGAAGGTTGTTGTTTTTAGAGTTAGGATGTTTTGATAACAGAATGGAAGAGTAGAGAGAAAGGAAAGGGAAGCATAACAAATGGAAACAAAAAATAAGATGAAAATTAATAAAATATTGCATATACAAATTATTAGTTTTTTTAAAAACAAAGCTTTATTCATTTGACAGCATTGGATTGGGGAATTTGGTGCCTGGTTAGAAATCATAGGTTGCATCTACATTTTCAATGTAAAGCACAAAAAATAAAAAATTCTCTTCTGCCAGAATTGCAAAGGATTGGTTTCTATCAATATAGCATCAATTTATTTTTCTCCAGTGGTTTCTTTTGAGTCTTTCATCATTACATAACTTTACCTTTATCTGCTCCTCTTCTGCAGCTCACTTGAACACAGATTTCACACTGTGTTCATCAGGGTGCGGGGACTTGTTTGGAAGTTTCTGACAGGTGAACTCTGAGCTCTCCAGAAAGAACATATTGTTACATACATTTTTTTCTAGTTTTAATCTGAACTTTCAAG
>NW_010561272.1:226423-244756 GCF_000687285.1 Phaethon lepturus | reverse complement strand
AGAGTGTAGGCAGGGGTTCCCTCCCATCGTCAGAGAGGCCTTGCTGTGCAACTACATGTTTTTTCTACTAGTTTGCTGCAGTTAAAATCTGTTGCTCAGTGGGGTGAATGGACTTAACAGTTTTACCTCCTTTTGCCCTCTGAGACCAGACCAAGACTTGTTAAGGACTGCCACAGTGAAGACATCTGTGACACTGTCATCTCATTGTGCTTGTGTTTTTATGCTCTGTACTTGCATGGCTCAGTGTATTATAAACCAGAGTGTTTCACAGAGCTGAGGAAAACAGCAAATTAAAATGATCATCTCTTCCCATTCTTGTGGTGGTGTTATGCTGAAAGCAGGGACCTGCAGGTGTCTTCAGTAGGAAGGAAAGGATTCAATAGCCCATAAAGGAGTCCGTTTGGTGCTGAGGATGAAGGAAGGCTACAGACTGCGGCCAAATAACCAAACACACCTTTGTTTTGTTGTTTCATTCCACTTGCTGTTTGTTACTCTGTAGCCACAGCTATTCAGGTTCTGGTCACAGTTTACTTAGACGTGCAAAATATTTTGTACTTTTGGGAGACAGTCCCACTCAAAGGTATCCCTGCTACAGCCTGGGTTTTTTACAGGATGTTCTGGGGTTAGTTCCACCCCAGCCATATTCTCTGCTTTTGCAGAGGCTCCCATAATTTCAGGCTGGGGCTGAGCTGCCCAGGGAGTGAGCTCCAGACAGTGCCATGCATCAGGGTGCAGCAGGCAGCGAGGAGTTGGGGAAGAAGGAGGTGCTGCTGAGGGCTCACATCATTATGCTACATCATTAACTAGCATGCTAGACATTATCCCAAAAGATCAGAAATAAGGAGTGTTCAAAAAAAGATTAGTGAATATGTTTCAGATTTGAAGTTTTTCTTTCTGTTTCTCTTTTTTATTTTTTCTTTCTTCAAGAAAATAATTTTCTGAGTGCTTGCTTTGTCTGTGGCAGCTTTTCTCAGTTGTTACTGTGGAGGAGGATCTGTAAATGTGAAATGAGTACACAAAACCACCTCAGCCTCCTCTAGTTAAAATAATGGTGAAAGAAAGTGATCCTAAATTGTGAAATACAATCTGTATATATGCATATACATATACATTCATGCCTGTATACCCTGTATAAATAATTTAATTGCTAGACTTACTGTAATGTATCCAGCAGGGAATATGCCATGAACCTTTCTGTGTTGAGAGTCTTCCAGTGACGGATGATTAGAGGATTGACTATCTAAGTATTACATTTCAAATTACATCTGCATACTTGCGGAATGAGATGAATTTAACATTTTGATGTGATTCATCATGTTACAGTTGAGCCATGCAGTGAAAGGAGTTAAAACTACACACTCTTTGAATGGAGTGGATATCATCATGTTTATTAAAACTGTTCATGTCTTACTATAGTTATTTACTGGAAAGAAAACAAAACAAAACCTCAAAGCCTAGTTATACAACTACAGTAGTGCCTGACTGTAAGACTACAGTACACTAAGACTGTGGCTGAAATAGTGTAATGGTTTAACCCCAGTCGACAACTGAGCACCACAAAGCCACTCGCTCATGCTCCAGTGTGAGGGGAGTAGAAGAGTAAAAGTGAGAAAACTCATGGGTTGAGATGAGGACAGTTTAATAGGTAAAGCAAAAGCTGCGCACACGAGCAAAACAAATACAGTACACTAAGACTGTGGCTGAAATAGTGTAATGGTTTAACCCCAGTCGGCAACTGAGCACCACAAAGCCACTCGCTCATGCTCCAGTGTGAGGGGAGTAGAAGAGTAAAAGTGAGAAAACTCATGGGTTGAGATGAGGACAGTTTAATAGGTAAAGCAAAAGCTGCGCACACGAGCAAAACAAAACAAGGAATTCATCCACCACTTCCCATGGGCAGGCAGGTGTTCAGCCATGAAGCAGGTCTCCATCACGCATAACGGGTACTTGGGAAGACAAACGCCATTACTCCGAATGTCCTCCCCTTCCTTCTTCTTCCCCCAGCTTTATATGCTCAGCGTGACGCCATATGGTATGGGATATCCCTGTGGTCAGTTGGGGTCAACTGTCCTGGCTGTGTCCCCTCCCAGCTTCTTGTGCACCCCCAGCCTCCTTGCTAGTGGGGTGAGGAGCAGAAAAGGCCTTGCCTCTGTGTAAGCGCTGCTCAGCAATAACTAAAACATCCCTGTGTTATCAACACTGTTTCCAGCACAAATCCAAAGCATAGCCCCATACTAGCTACTAGGAAGAAAATTAACTTTATCCCAGACAAAACCAGCACAAATAGTTACTTCAGATTTAACTTTTTGCCATTTCAGAGGAACCATAATCAAACCCTTCTTGATTTTTTAGGCAAAATTCAAAAAGTTTTTCATACTTTTATTCATAATAAATTCCCTCTGCTGTGTCTTTGTCTCTGTCATCTCATGCTTAGAGATGTTTTTTCAATTTGCCCCTCAGAAAAAAATTACTTGGAATCATACTGCTGTGTGAGTCTTATAATTATAGGAAATTAAATTTTTTTTTTAGTAGATGTCTTTGTTTATCTGAAAGTGCCCCGCTAGAATGAAAAAGGCCCACATAGCTATTACTTTTCTGGCAAGAGATTTTTCCATAATTTACAGATACTTGAGTTGATGATTTTGAAGAACGGCTTACATGTTAAATTTTGCATTTTGACAGGGTTTTTTTAAGTAATAGAACTTGCAGTGATTTTTCTTATATACAGAAATGTTGTGTGGTTCTTTCCATTTGGAAACCTGTTGAAAGAGGTCAGGTTTCAGACCGAGCAATGAAACATTTTATGCACAGGGCACATACAAGTTATGCAGACTACCTTACACAAAAATGTGTCAGCTCTGAAGTTGAAATCTAGATGCTACCCTGAGAATCCTTTCCATTTCACTCTTCACTGAGGAAAGGGAGCAGCTAATGCCGATCCTTAGTATAGCTCTTTTGCTATTAGGATTCTTGTCCATGAGAAAATTGGAGTGAGACCGTTAAACAGCATGCAACATTTTGAGAACCTCATTTTATATCATATGTAGATCTGTAATCATTTCAAAGGCAGATAATAATGATATGTTAATATGCCAAGATTTCTTTCATTTACATAACTTTAAGGCAATAAATATCTGCAATGAGAAATATGTTGAAAGGATTTCTTTTATGTTTTTACTAATAGCTTGCATTTAATTATAATTTGGAGATCTGATTGCTGTGCTTGAAACTGCGTTCAGGCTTGTGGGTTTGGAGCGCTTTTATAGTCTGAAAGGTTTGTCTTATCAGAAAGAGCCTGTCTATACTGGCCCTGCTTTTGTGAAGTTCTTTTCTTTTGACCCTGTTGTGGCATCTTGGTGCTTGTCCATTTTTTTCCTTTTGCCTATTATATTATATGTTCAGATACGCAGTAAGAATTAATACTGGAAAACACTAACAGCCAGTGCTTAAAGGTAAAAAGAACCAAGAGGCATTAATTTCAAGTGGTGTTCGGCTGCACTAAAATGCACAGCAGGTTTTCCACCGCTTGACCTTAATGAGAACCATTCCCTTAGCAACCTTTCATAGAGGGAGTAAAAGGACAGTAAGAAAACAATTTTTTCCCCCTAAATTCAAGAGAATAATATCTAAGAAATTGCTTTCTCTCTATAAAAATACAAGAAGCTCAAACTAAAAAACTCCCACTGGGTCCAAACTCTCATTGTGTATCATGTTTCTCAGTTCAGTCGTTTAATCTTCTGCTTTTTAAATTACTTATCTGAGTCTTTGAGATTTTAACTAGTAGCATTGCTGATGGAATACTTTCAATATCCTCAAAATCTCATTGACAATCTGGTTTGTTCTTATTTAGAAAGTGAATAAAAGGATTTTCCATATAAGCAAGTGTTTGTAAAGTTAATGAGAATTGCCTTTGTCAGCGGGTAAATTACTCTACTTTATACCATTATTTGATATTTAGGAAATATCAATTATTTGCTGCTTGGTAATACTTCCAGTGGAGAATCTGTGTAAAGACCTAGAGAAGCATTTCCACAGTCGTTTGTTTTCTTAACCATCTTACCTGGATGAAGGTAAAACTTGGGATGGCGGAGGGAGGAGTTGGTTTATGGGAGGCAGAGCCTCTCAGTGTCTTTTCAGTGTCTTTGCAAATCCTTGACTTAATTTTACATTTATTTAAAAAATGCTTTAGAACTCCAAGGAAAACCTTGGTATATATTGAGCATTGTCTTCTGTGTAATATTAGTGGCATTTTAGTCTAGAGGAGCAATTTTTTGTCCATTTCCTATCCTACTTGAGAATATTTTTGGAATTGAGAACAGTTATCTGAGAGGCTCAGAGAAAAGGAACTTAGGATGTGATGTCTGCAAGGGTCAAAACACCAAGGGCTAGGATGTTGAAGTGCACAAAAAATAAAAGGGAACAACCCAATTATCTGCTTTAAGTTTATTTTTACTGAAATTGTATTTTTCTTTTCTTTCAGCTTGCTTTTGTCCTGAAGTACTTCAGTTACTGTGGAAGTAACAGTGGTTTTGATATAGGTGGGACTTAGTGACCCAAACAGAAACAGAAAAAGCTTGTGCTTCCTCTGGTCTGAGTGAGATGCTTGCACAGTATGGGTCTGGATTTTTAAAGAGGCTGGAGAAGGGCAGGGGTGCAACAGTGTTAGCAAGTAATCGGTCTGCAAATAATCAGCCCATAGCAGGCATTTCGCTTCCTGAGAGAACAGGCATTTCCAAAGTGTGCCCACAGGACAAGATGGGGAAAGGTATGGTCTAGCAGAAGTTGAGGTTGACTGAACCTCTGCTTGTAGAAAGTCACTTGTCCAGGGCAGCTTGAAATGAGAGTGCCTATACCTGGATTAAAACGTTGTACAGTCCACATGGAAAGTAATGGAAAGTAATTTCATGTTTCAGCACTACCTAGCTTTTTTTTCTTTTAAAAAAACCCAACAAATTTTAAGGGAGCTGATGGTCAGTGTGTGGTAACTCTTAGGGAACATTTTGGATGACCGTCTTGCAGCAAGGCTTCTAGACAAGCTGTATCCTCAGCCAGGAGTTAGTGCACCCATTAAATGTGTTACAGTGCTTCAAGAGCCAGTGGGGTCTTGCCTTGCCTCTGGATGGGTGCTCACAGAGTCAGCTGCACGGGCAGCAGGAGTGCTGTTGTCAAGTGTGATTAGAGCCAGCTTTGTTAAAGCAGGGGGCTGCAGTCATCTTTCCCTCCCTTCTCTGCCCATGGCAGTGGCATTGGTCTGGCAAGACTGGTTCACAAATGGGTTTCTAAAGACTTAATGCCTTGTCATATGTTGAGCGCAGTTTACATTTTTGCCACCATGGTGTGTTATCTTTGCTCTTACAGCTTTGCTTAAAAATAAAATGTAATGTCAGCTAAAATTCAGAGTCATCTGGGCAACACAATGACTAGTGATGTCTGATTCTTTTTGAATCAGATCTGCAATCCTAGTTCTCAAAAGGCATTTTGCTGTCTTTTATTAGATTTTTTTTTTCAGTAACCTAATATTTATCTCAGGAAGGGCTTCCTTCTTTTATCCATTTGGTTTGTTCTTAGTGTCTTATTGCCAAGTTGGGGGCTGTACAGCCGTAGCTGCTATCTTTAGGCCTCAGATTCTTCACTAAAACTCCAGTTTCTCAAAGGCATCTAGCTGTTGAGACATATACTTTCCTGTCTGTTGTTGTCCTTTTCAGAGCCACCTTCTCACTTCCAGCCATGCCCCATTTCATATGGACAGCAGATTCGTCATTCTACTTCCTAGTGAAGTTTGCAGATGTAAATTATTTTTCCGAATTCTTATGTCTTTTTGACCTGCCTTCTCTTGTTTGGTAGCATAGCATTTCCCCTGTACTTCCCTCTTCCCTGCCTTTGTTCAATGCAATAGATTTTATGAACATGCTTTTTGTGATTTGCTGGATTATTCTATTTCCACTGCATTTTAATCATCGTGATGAGAACATCTGTTGGCAGCAGTACACAGATGTTTTTTCAGAGCATATTCTAAGGTTTGTAAATGTTTACTACATCTACATGAGAAAACTAAGGTTTTGTCTTTTCCATTTACATTAAAAGAAGTAGAATTGCATTATGGAAATGAAATGTGTGTCTCTGGAAGACTTGCTGCCTTCCAGTGACAGCCAGGGGAAACCTTTAAGGTTCATGCAGCTTCCTCTATGTTACCTGCTGCAGTGAGCCTGGGGTTTGTATTACAGACTTAAGTCTTTCATCCTGCTTTCACTGGTATGATGGGTAATCTTCCTCTCTTTTTTATTTTATTTTAAATTTTAACCTTTGAAGCTGTGTATCTCTGGCATTATAAGGAAATGGAGAACCCACATGGACAAGAAGCCAGACGTGCTCCTCAAGAGCATCACAGTAGCTCCAAAGAATGGCAAAATATCAGGAATGTAAAAAAGATATTAGAGCAGTGGTCAGTTATATTTGCTATAGGGCATTCTGGCAACACTGGCAATTAAATGCATTCATATTAAAATGGTATTTTGGTCAAAGAAGGCAGATTAGGTATTGTCACAATTTCAATGCCTTTTTATTTTCTTTCTTGTGCTAATTATCTTCAAAGAGATGTTGTCCTTTAGGCAGCTCAACATGCAGAAAAGCACCTGATGAGTATGCAAGAAATAAAGTTTGTTGATCAAAGATGGGAGTTCGTGACCCACACTTATGGTGGCAATGGGGCTCTAAACTGGTAATCCTGCTAACTGGTCTTTTATTGTTGCTGGCCTGTATTTGTAAACTGGAGTCTTGTCTCTTGCCCTGAGAAGTTAAGGGGGGTTGTGTTGAGTCAGTGGAAGTAGCACATCTCCTAAAGGAGATGTTATAGGTGGAAGGCTTAGAGCAGGATGTGTGTGATGTTTTGGCTCTGAAATTTATTTTTGCAGAAAAATAAGTGAATACGCTGTTATGTGGGGTAATTAGTAGGGAAACAAATTATTTTGGCGCTCTCAGGTTTGTAAAAAGAGAAAATGTGCTTTAAAATGTTGATGTTCTTTTGAACTTTCCCGTGAGAAAAACTTACAGTCTGTAACTTGTGACAGACTTATAATGTATAAAGTTGGGTTTATTTTATTTTTTTTCAGAAATAGCACTGCTAGTTGCCCAACGGTGTAGTTTATCTCTGTACAAAACTTGTGCATGGAGTGTAAGTTAACTGTAAAATTCAAACACTGCAAAATGCAGCATGTGAGACCTGAGGACGACTGTACAAGGACCTATAGAAAAATACGTATCATACATACACATGACACTTTACCTAGTTCAAGTCAAGTTAAAATCAGTCACAGGATGATCAAGGGACAGGCAGAAAAAGACCTGAGCCTGTATCACTCAGTTCACTTCCTGGGAAAATTCAGTGAACTAGTAAGGTAAGATTGTTCTCTCTGAGGCTGAAGAAGAAATAGGAGGAGTTTCTTTGAATGTAGAACAGCACAGTTACAGCTGGAAAGGCTCTGTTGGCTCCAGTGCCCCTGGAAAGTGCCTTAAGGCAAAATGAAGGCTTGTGTCAATTTGCCGTTTAAATCTGTTCCCAACTACTTTGTTGGTGAGGTGTATTGGACTTAGGAAATACAAATAAATATATGGATTTAGAGAGTTATGTCTTTTAAAAATATATCTCCATCTCTTCAGGGTTACTCTGAATATATGATTTGCAAATAGCTTGTATGGTTATCAGATCAACTGGGAAATGGTCATGGGTCCTAGGGCCTTTTGAAAATGCACTTTGAAGCTGAAAATTTTAAGTGGGATCTTCAAGACTTAGCATGTTATTACAATGTTAGTAAATAGCTTGATCATTGGTAGAAAAACCTATGATACTGTTGATAAAATGCAAACCAGCTGAAGAAGCTGGTCTAAAGCTCAAACAAAGTATGCATGAGGGAAAATGAAACCACACCTGAAAAAAGGTCTATATATATGTGGACTTTGCAATGATTTTTAAAAAAAATATTTCTGGTGTTGTTATGTTGATGTCTAAAAAAAAAATACATTAAATTATTTTAGCTTTTGGCCAGAAAGTTTTCTAACAGATATGACAAAATCCTTATCTTCATGAAACCATAGAGACAAATGCAGATGTACTTTGGTCTTGGTCTCATAAATCTAATTTTAAAAAGTCCTTTGAGTTTCTTAATGAGAGGTTGTTAGTATGAATTGTGTCTGTGTTCTTTCCAAAAGATTACCAGTTACCTTTTTTCCCAGGGTATCCATATTTGCAAATAATGGCTCTCATGGGAAAAGTGTGGCCATCAGTGTAATAGAGTGCTTACAGTGCTTTAAAAAAGTGTGCCTGCAATGCATTCATCTGGAAAAATATTGAGATTTAAGCTGAAGATGGGAAATGTTTGCTGACAAGACTGGCCTCAAGGCATTCTTTTTCTTTCCTAAATGCTGATAAAATTGCTTGAAATGTTCCAAAGTATATTGAAGGTTATCTCAAGATGGATATATTGGCTTAAAAAAGGATTATTCCATTCTCCCCATAATTATATTCTCTTTTTGATGAGATTTTATAGGAAACTTATTTTATCTCCTTTTCTATAGAAAAATGTTAATATAGGAAGTAAACTTATTGAGAGTATTCGTTACCTTGATACAGAGAAAGGTCAATTGATTTTCTGGATGCTGGTCCTGAATTAAGTTTTAAATTGTAGAAGTTTGACTCTAACTGTGATTGCTGGTGAATGAGAATTACCAGGTGAAGAGAAATGGGACTCCCGATGCAGTTTTTTCTGTGCTTGTCAAGTTCTGATCTGTATAGCATGGTAGGGAAGACGAAACTTTATGTTTGTGACATCTGCAGGTGTTCTTGTTCTTGTTCTTGTTCCTCCTCCCAGTGCTCATATAGTGTTATCGCATACTTCATGCTTCCTTCTGACCAGTCTGTAGGGCTCAAGAAGGGATCTTCCTCTTGAAATGTATCTTAAGGTGCATGGTACTCTTTTGTTTCACCTCATATTTCCTTCCCTCCCTTCTCTTCGCTGTCGTCCTTTGATGACCCAACGTACCAGACTGGCCAAAGGAAGTGATGAGGTGTTTGATATATGAGGCTGGTACACCTATTGGTTAATCCTATTATTGCTAAACAGCATTTGCTTAAACCAGAAGTGGGTTAAACTAGATGTGGACTTGTGAAGGAATTTTTCTCCCTGGTGAGGTAAGTGGGGACCTTCATTTTTACTCTCTGTGCTGCGTGGGTTGTGATCCATTTCTCAGGATTTTCTGAACTATTTGATGTAACACATTTCTTGATATTGTTGGGCCCAGCATGATGGCCTGAATTTCCTCTGCTCTCCTCTTGAGTTGCATTATAGTTCTGCCCTTTGGCCTCTTACTGTAGACTTTGGGATGGCTGTAGGCTAGCTGTTTTCAAGCTTTTTCGATTTCTATATCTCTGGAAAAGTTCCTGAGAGGGGTGATAATTTAAATCTACTGACAACAGACTTGATTTTTTTTATTTTTTTTTTTTTCCCGGTTGCCTAGTTTGATCTGTGAACCAGTGGTAGAAGATTTAGGAAATAATCCTTGGTGTTCACAGGACTGATGTGTTCTTTACCCCTTGATTGTATTTTCCTGTGATTGCAGAGAATTGGAGTCAGTGACCCAGATGATCCTTCCAGCTTTGTCCCCCAGACAGGGAGCATAAGTACAGAATCATAGAATCATTTAGGTTGGAAAAGACCCATAAGATCATTGACTCCAACCATAAAATGACAGTATGGTCACTGTCATTAATCTCATGCTTATGTTTATTTTCCTTAAAATGGTCTGTTAAATCTTTATTTGAAGTACTGAGGGTTTTTCTTATCACTGGCAAACTACAAAACTAGAAAAATTGACTGATGTTCTTGAATGACAAGCCATTATCTAAGTGCTGACAATCAGATGAACAACCCCCTTGAATTTGCTAGTCTTGGTGGTTGTCTGTAGGGACATACAATGTGAAGGAGGAGAACCCTAGGCCTTTGGAGGTATAAGCCTCAGGGATATAAAATGAACATGAGAATTTGGGATGTCTGACAACCATAAGCTCAGATATTGGCCTGTTTGCCAAGCATGACTTTGCCACTGTCATAATGCAGACTAGAAATCTTTAATAGCTGTACTTCAGTGCTTGTAAACTAGTGAGTGATTATTTCATCTTCTGTTTATACCATTCATCAAAGCAGTCTGGGCTGACAAGGCCTGGAAAATTCTCAAGGGTTTTGCTGCTGTTAATGCAGTGTGCTACAATAGGACCTCTCTTCTACAACAATGTCGCTGAGTACTTCTAATATCATAGTCTCTATTGGCACTAACTCACTGAATCATAGGAGTTGCATATTCCTACCCATCTGCCTCATTTGAACTGATTGCAGCAAATTCCTTGGAAGTTCTTCCCTCTGTATATCGCATATGAACCTTTGAAGTTGATTATATTTGTTGCCATTAATAGCACACAGTAGCTATTTGATGATTTTATAAAAACTCAGACCATTTACTTAAAAAATAGAAAGGATTATTTCTGTGAGGATTTTGAGGAACTTAATTTTTTTTCAGAAATATGAATAAATCTCTCCAAGAAATCACTGTATGTGGTAAGGTTTTGCTACTTTAATTTATTCAATTTATTAAATGCTTCTGTAGCCTTCTTCAATTCATAGAAGCTTAGTATGAGGACCACAACCTGCTTGCTTTCTGTTCATAGAGACCTGAAAACATAACCTTACAACCATCAATAACCATGTGAACTTTTGCCTGGCTTGATCCTCAGACACATTACAGCTGAGGTTCTAAAACCACATGTAACCCCATGGCAAATCTTTGACTTTAAATAGTGCAAATCACAGTTATTTTTTACAAGTAGGCTGAGAATTGTGCATAGAAAAGCTTTGCAGGCCCACATGCATTTAGACCAGACCTGTGACCAATACAGTGTACGTACAGTGAATATGAACCAGATCCAGTCCTAGGGACACTTACAGGTTCCCCTGGAGTGTGTAGTAGAGCTTGGCATACACATGAGACTCCGCTTTGGGATGCATTTCCTTTTTTCTTTCCCTCCAAATTAGCTTGGCCCTTCAGCCTCAGTAAGTGGGCATCTTTAACAACAAAATGATTAAATTGGTATATTGCTTATGCTTATTGCAGTCACTTGAAATTTTTTGCAGGTATTTCTGAAATATGATGCTTGACCCTTGACAGGCAGATCCTGTGCATGGGAGGAACTTCTCACATGCATGGGCTTAAGGGCAGGATGGCTCAAGGTACATGCAAAGCAGGCAGCTCTGGGCAAGTGGCTGTAAGTGTAGCATTAGCTTTAGTTCTAATGATGGATTTGGCTGCTCTGTGAGGCTTGCCAGCATTGCTGCTGCCCCACGAGAAGCACTGGGATTTGGGAAAAGCAGCTGTTGCAGGGACTGGGAAAGGGGGAGGGAAGGAGCACTACTCCTCTTATTTTCCATTGTCTCCCAACTGACATCAGGAATAACAGGATCTGCTCACCTAAGTGCACGACTGGGACTTCACCTGTGGTTTGTCCTTTCGTATTTATTTCCTATGGCAGTAGCAACGTGGACTTGGCCAGAAACAACCTCTTATCCTTGTGGCATCAAAATTCATTTCTGCCTAAACTGCTGAGATGATGTGAGCTGTCTCTGCTTAACAGTCTGTGTGATACATTTTCTGCTTTGCCTGCGTGGGAACTAAGTCCATATTTCTGAAAGGTACAGCCAATGGGAAAATAATTTCAAAGGCAGAGCTGCACTATGAACAAAGTTGAAGGAATACTGAGTGCTCTCATAGTTACACCCCTTTAGCTCAGACACAGGCAATCATCACAGGTGATGATATGCTCAGCTGGCTAGAGAAAGACAACCGGGACTGTGTCACTGGAGTGGCTGCTTCCAGCTAAATTGTGAGTCACAGCAGACTTGACTGATCTGTAAAGACTTGAAGTAGTTAATTTCTAAGAGGAAGAACTGCAGTCTGATATATGCTATTCCATATAGGCACAAAAATAAAGACTATGCTGGAGGGAGTTATTTGTTGAAAATTATTCAGTCATCTCTAGAAGAAATAGGCAATAAATCTGCTTGACTGTCTTCATTAAACCCAAAAGCATCTGTTGCAACACTTGTTATGGTAACTGAAGTAGGTATTAAGCCTGACTGTAAAAGTTATAGAAAACATAGCTTTAAAAATTCATTGCCTGTTTTACTAGTGGTTGGCAAATAATTCCTAAAAAGAAGCTTTAAAGGGTCTGATCTGTGGAGTTCAGAGCTCTGAAACTCTTGATTTGGGTTTGAGAGTATCTAGCTCTTTCAAGGAGAGTCTCTTTGCAGATTTATGACCAGTATCCCATGTTTTTCTAAGCTCATAGACAACTATTACACAGAAGTGAGCAAGAGCTAGCCAAGTATGGATGATAGGAGAATGAAAACAGAAAGTTCCCTACAAGGGTCTTCCAGGCCCTAGTGCCAGCCATGCAGATGGAGCTTGGTATCCCTTCTTAGGTATGTCCTGAAACTGCAACAAGAGGAAGGGTCTACTTACTCCAAAACGTCACACTGCATTTACTAATTTACAGAAAGTGAATCTAGAAACAGATATGGCAAGAGATATAGCAGAGCTGTAGCTGCTGTTACTGGATAGTACAAAACATACAGAAGATAAAAGTTCTGAGCCTATAATTTTTTAATACATAAAAATAGCTACATGTAGCACAGAATGTATTCTGTAGTGGATCAGAGCTCCATCATCAGTTTTTAAGCACTTTCAGCCACAAAATATGAGAATGGTTCATTGAAAAGGCATGGAGTCATCTTTGCTCCTTTATCATCCTTCTGAGAAAATGTAAAACAGAAAATGCAAACAAAATAAAACTCCTAACTCTTTTTAAAAAATTCATTCCATGAGATTTGAAAGAACAGTTGGAAAAATCCTTTATTTCATCTTTGTTTTTTTGAAAGCTGAATAGAATGCAGTTCTTCTGTTACAGACTTCTTATTAAAAAAAAATATTCCTTCCTCAGAATGTGTAATTTTTGGTGACAGTGATGTTTTCTGTTACCTCTACCCACTCTCCCAAATAAAATCCAAGGAAACCCTTGATGTCAGTGCAGATTCTTCTTGTGGTAAGGAAAATTCTTGGTCGGAAAACTAATTAGCTAATCAGGCTTGGGCAGTGGCAATCCATAGACAGAACCACTGCCTTTTTTCACACTCAGGAGTTCCCTTTGTTTCATACCTTGAAAATATTTGGGAGAAACCCCTAGCTAAAATAATCTCCAGGGAACTGTTTATTCTTTTACTGTAACTGGATATCTGACAACAAAACCTCATTGTATTTTAGAAGGCTTAAGAACAAATAGAAAATATGAAACTTTTACCTAAAAGGTTTAGTGGGCTTTGCCTTCCCTGTAGATAATGGTTGCTGGGTCCAGGGCTCGAAGAGGAACACCCAGTGCTGTCCGCCCTGCTGCAGAACTGCCTCACACCTGGCTGGTGTCCCTGCTTCTGTGCAGGCACTCCTCGTGGGAAGGAGGCAGCGGAAGAGCAGTGTGGCTGGGTCTGCTGCCTGGGCAGCTGGCCAGGTGCTGCTGAGGCTTGCAGACAGGCAGTCTTCAGGGGCCCCTGGTCTGACTCTCTGGGTCAGTCACAAAAGGCACCTAACAAACTGTCCTTGGCACTTTTTTGTCTCATGAGGGAGCAGGGTATTTTGGGTGGCTCACGACTGATCGTCTGGTCTCTTTCTTGAGAATTGTTACTGAAGCCTGTGTATATGGGCAAAATTTCCTTTTAACTTCAGCAAGGCAGGCACCAACTGAGGCAAGGAAAGTCCTGAAATCTGGAAATTGAAGCAATCAATTGGTCTGTATTTCTCCCACTTCTGTGAACTTCATATATATGTATGTGTGTGTCTGTATATATAAAAAATAACTGCTTTCCATTAGGCAGATTATGTATGTATTAGAGAACACTTCCTTTTCTTTCTGGGAGTCTTTTTGTGCGTTCCCAGCTGCAATAAGCAATACACAGAGAAGGATGTTATTTTGTTATGATAGAGTCACTGTTCTTAGCACTAGTCTGTATTTTCTACTGTCTCTTATGAGACTTAAACCTGTTGTTTTCATGCAGTTTTCTTTTTTTCAGTAAGAGTTTCCTGAAAGATGTATCTTGTTTTATGCTAAAACCATCCTTCATAGGGGTTTCGTCACAAAATCCTTGCAGATAGGACGTGCTGATGGCCCCTGCAGGCCATTGAACAGTAGGTTCTTGACTGCTCTGGTATCTCCCCTGCAGGCCCAGCCTCTGCCCGGCTGGTCTTGTGCTCTAGATGACCCAGTCGTCAGCTCCTGAGGCATAAGGTCCCTGCAGCACTTGCTGACACATAACCTTTTTTTTGCGTTTGCACTGGAACTCTTCAATCAGGTACTTAAATGACCATCTCAGTGTCCTTATTTCTCACAGAATATTGAACCCTCCATTTAATATCTCCTTTCATGAGGGATGACTCTACACAAGCTTTAACGCTACTTGAATCCCATTAAAAATTGCTGTGATGCCTAACAATGTATGTCTTGTAACTTGCTATAAAGACAGTTCCTGATGATTTGGAAAATCATAAAGAATGAAGGCATATTTCCATTGAAAGTACTTTTTCTTCTTGACATTCGTTCAGCCAAATGCTTCAGAAATAGCTATGGTTCTTGGGTTTATCTTTGCAAGCCTGATTTTTTTGATACTGAACAGTTTCTGTTCAGAAATGACTAATTAGCTAGAGGCTCAGAATAAAATAAGGTGTTGTCAAATATGGTAAGAATATCTAGGGAGTTTGCTGTGTACCTGCACTGTGTGTTTGCTTAGGGAACACATTTAAAGCATGGGAAACAGAGAGGCTGTCATTCTTACTTCTAATGGGAGGCCTCAGAGATGGACATGTTAACTGCTCTAGAGATGGCACTGTGGATTTCCCTTTCGAAATAGTCTTGGGTGATAATGCTCCTTCTGCAGATCCCTGGTGACATGAAGGGCTCAGGACTGTGTGTCTGACTTACAGCCCCGCAAAGCCTTCTTATCCAGGGGAAATCTTCCCAGGAAGCTCCATAAAGATACTTGAAAAGAACAAGAGATTGCTGCTTGCACAGGGCCATAAGATCTCATAAAAAGGAAAAGCTTTGCAGAGTACAGCATTTTTCTTTTTCTTCATATACCTCCTAATGACTGAAATTGGTAAAAACCCCCAGACTATAGCCTATCACACAGCAGAGGAGGAGGACTTGGGTTAGACAAAGTTTTTAGTTTGATATGAACCTTCTTTGTGTTTTGTATAATAGCTGTGTGTCACTGTGAAGGACTCTAAAAGGGCTTTTATCAAGAGGGATTTAGATGAACACTGAAAGGCAAGGTGATACTAGTACTGACTTGTTTCACGTGTAGTCTTTGTCATTTTAGCAATGTCAAAGTTTCTTATAGCCTGGATGTTTCAAACAGGCAAAGAGGTACATGTAAATGCATTGATTGTTCAGGATGGTTATAAATTTCAGGCTTGTCAAGCAGAGTTTAAAAATCTCCGTCTTTATTTGAAGTAGGAAAAAAAGGCAGTCGCTTTCCAGTAAATCTGTATTTTCCTAACCAGAAATATTTTAGCTATTCTAGACCATTGTGTTGTCTATCACTGTATAGATACTGATATGGTTGCTCCGTAATAATATAATCTTTCTGCTCTACCTACTTGTGAGGAGCATTGTGAGAATTAATTAACAAGTCCTGATAAGAATATTCAGCACGCTTTTAAGTATTTTGTTCAGAGATATCTTCCTTCACTACAAGAATGTGAAGTGCTTTGCTTTTCTCCCTTTGCAGTAGAATAAAAGGTCAGGAAAGAGCCTTGCAGCATTTGACCTGAGGGATATATTTTCAGATGGTTGGGGTGGGGTGGTTGGCTGCATCACCTAGGTGAGAGAGTCTCTGAAATTGCTGTTTTGATTGCCTTTCGATGGGTTTGCACCAAAAGTTTTCTGAGCATAGCTGTCCCTTCCCTACTGGTGCCAGACTTTGAATGTGAAAGAGAAGCTGATAGGACATCTTGTGAGCGACCAAATTAAATAGAAAGCTGTCAAGGTCCTGCCGAAGCTGCAACCACTTGGCTGCATAGTGGTACCTATTTTGAGAATGTTTTCAACTTTGTCTGATGTTTTATGCAGAGTAATCAGCAATACTTAATTAGTTGATTAATCACAAAAAATAGCAGGACTTCAGTGCATGCGGATCACTTTTACTTAAAATAACACTCAGCTTTCCTGTTGACTATCTTTGGTCTTACGTTTTTTTCCTGGCTTTTAGTCTGTTCCCTGTGATCAGCTACAATGTTTAGAAGGCCTTCATTGGAAAACTTACTAAATGGCAGAGGAGGCAGGCTCTTGCATGGGAGTAATTTATTACATTATACATATACATATTGATAAAGATCTGTTATTTTGTAAATCTTGAGAGTGGCAGTACCCTGCCATTTGATGAAAACTCCCTGGCCAAGTCCATCAAGCCTTTCAAATCTATTTCTGTCACCTTTCCCAGTCCTTCCTGTTTGTCCCTTTGTTTTACATTTGTCCTCAGAGAGCAATGTCAAAGCATGGTTTGGCCCTTGGTAACTACCTGTAATTTTCTAAAGGAAAATAAATTAAGACTGCACCTTCTTTTATCTTTTGGACTGATCTTCATTTGCTACATATCTTTGATAGCTGCCATATTGCATTTCCAGCTTCCTCAAAGGTTGCGTTCTCTCCCTTCATATCTCATTATGTTCTGTAACTTTACTGCCCTAGGAAGCAAACATATTTATTTCTTCATCATGTTATTGTTTTTTTCATTTACAAACATCAGCTCTTCTATTTTCTCCCCTTTCTGAATATGTGGATAACAGCAGTCTTCCAGAACATGTGATTTGTATTCTGTTAATCACTGTACCAGAAACTCCCTTTTTGGAGGTAATGATGTCTCTTTGGCCCCTCTTAGTCTTGTCATCACACATTCCTGCATCATGAAGTGCTTTCTTCAGGCCCATCTATTTCCTTCCCTACCAATCCAGACTTTACTAATTTTTTTCTCATCAGTCCCTTTCCTTTTTCCTTTTCTGCCTTTACTTCTGGACTTCCCTTCTCTTCTATTTCTTCTAGCAGTGCAGCCAGTGCTTGTAGGATGTCTGTTGCTTTAGTAGTTTCAGAAAGCTTATGTGAAAAGAAAAAGGAAGCAAAACCACACATTGCTTAGAGGTGAGGGAGGCAAAAGAGCAAGGGGTCCTTGTGCCAGAAGAAAATCTTTGTGTTCCTCAATCAGGAGAAATCTGAGGACTTCACCAGAGTGGAAGCACTTCCCCCAAACCTTTCTATTTTGACCACGTTCCTCTCAGACTAGATGTACATAAATGTGGTTATGTGGCAAGTCAAAGCAGGAGCCATTTAAACTGACTTGGACAGTCCAGGTCTCAAAAGTGTCGCATGTACATCTTTCCTACAGCAATCATGCCTTCAGATGTTATGTACCCTGGAATGCATAATTTCTCCCTCTCTGTCTAGGCTGTATTTCCTATTTATGGTGGAAGAACTGATACATCTCATCCTTTAAATTTTTTTTCCCCTTTGTGCGCCAGCACAGCCGGAACTCTAAAGGATACACTTCAAATGAGCACTGAATTCTTATATTGTTTGCAGCAACAAACACTACAGTCACAAAAAGACTTCCATTATAGTCTCTAGCTTGGCTCTTGCCTCCCACCAGCACCATGGATTCCCCTTTCATTTCTACTATTCATCTTTAAACAGCATATGTTATCTGCTGGAGAGATGAGCTCTTCAGAAATGTTTGTAATAATGATCTGTTCTGCATGCTATTCAGTGTGAGGTGGCAAATACTTTGGAATCTGTCCTTCTGTAGGAAAACAGTGGCATTTCAAGTGAAATTTATTTTGGAGAAGTAAGGTAGGGCAGTGCCCCATTTTCCGAAAGAGTAAAGGAAGTACTTCATGTTAAACTGGCTTTGTGGATTTTATAAGTAAACATGAAATGCTCAGTTGTTCTCCTGGATTGAGTTGACTTGAATCCAGTATGTTGAATCAGAAAGAAAGATGAGTGTGTATTTTTATCTGGGGTGTACAGTGGTCAATATCAAACCAGCACAGTGCTATTTGCTCATGAACATGGCTCTTGAGCAGGATAGGGAGGTATGGGATTTTGGTCTTCTTGAGATGAGTTCTCCTATCTTAGCAAGTGTGGGGATTTCATACATTGTAGAAAGTACATTTTGGGCACATGGTCAGTATGCGAAAGGA
>NW_010561272.1:225743-226392 GCF_000687285.1 Phaethon lepturus | reverse complement strand
GAAAGGAGTAAACCTTTAGTTTCACTTTTTGTTCCCTCCATTTGTCTGTGCACATTTTCTTAAGTAGGATGATTTTCCTTAGATGGGAGACCACAGTAGGCACAAATGATCTCTTCTTAACTGTGTACCTGGTAGTTACTTGCTGATGAATTAACTATGAAATTTCGACGTTCACAGTAGGCTGTGGTTCAACTTAACCTAACCCAAAGGCTTTGGTTTTCTGTATGTGTGAGACAAGCTTCCAGCTTTATGTCTTCCAGTGGCTTCAAGACAGCTAATTTGGAGTCTTTGTTAGTCAAAAATTAATGTTTAAAGGAACTGTGCATCTGCAGACTAATGTTCTAGTTTGGTGGAGGGTCTGGAGTCAATGTTTGTTGCCATTAAATGACGGTTGTTTGGAAGGTCTGGAAAATAACAAGTCCAGACCCATGCAGTCATCGTCATGTGGCTGCATTATGGTATGTGAAATGTATACTGTGATTTCCAGTTTTCTGAAAATTTGTGTTGTTTCTACAGGGAACAACTTACAGTATCCAGTAGATAAAAAGGATGTGTGGGAAATGAGAGTCATTGGGAAAGATTTTGTTCGCGCCCTCCTCTGGTTTGATTCTCCCTAGTTTTCTGTCTGAGAGGGAAAAATGTGTCCCAC